>NW_021604662.1:399382-419616 GCF_004785775.1 Grammomys surdaster | reverse complement strand
ATAGATAGATAGATAGATAGATAGATAGATAGATAGATAGATAGATAGATAGATAGATAGCATAAGTAATCGATGATTTACTGAATAAATAGGAATCATGGTGTGCTAGCTAGATTTATGTCAACTTGACACAAGGTAGTCATAGCAGAGGAGAGAAAAACGCCTCCATAACATCAGATTATAGACAAGCATGTAGGGTATTTTCTTAGTGATCAGTGGGAGAGGATCTAGCCCATTGTGGTGTGAAATATTATATATTTCACAAGAAATTCTACAAGAAAGCAGGTTGAGCAAGCCATGAGGAACAAGCCAGTAAGCAGTACCTCTCCATGGTCTCTGCATCAGCTCCTGCCTCCAGGGTCTTGCCCTGTTTGTGTTCCTGTCCCAACTTCCCTGACAATAGTAAAGACAATCTGCTACGTTTGCAGACACCAGCCTACCATAACTTTCCTCTGAGAGGCTTCACCCAGCAGCTGACTGAAACAGATGCAGAGACTCATAGTCAAATGTTAGACAGAGTTTGGGGAGTGTTGTGGAAGAGTTGTGGGGAGGATTATGGGCCCCAAAGTGGATAGAGACTTTATAAGAAGACCAACAGAGTCAACTAATGGACCCTTGGAGGCTCTCAGAGACTAAACCACCAGCCAAAGAGCATATAAGGACTGGATCTAGCCACATACATACACCTCATGCTCCATGGTCTTCATGCACATCCTCTAACAATTAAGGGGGGGCTGTCCTTGACTCTGTTGTCTGCTTATGGATTCTGTACCCTTAACTGGACTGCCTTGTCTGGCCTCAGTGAGAGAGTATTTGCCTGGTTTTGCAGTTTCTTGATGACTCAAGAGTGAGCGTGGCTAGAAAGGAAGAAGGGGCATGTAGTTTCATAGTGGAAGGGGCTTGACCCAGAGTGGGCTGGGGTAGACTCAGAATGAACAAAGCTTAGACTAGGGGGTCCACCTTCTCAGCGGAGAAGGGGAGGGGAAAGAGAGAGAGAAGCTGTGTGAGGGGGACTGGAAGCGGGGCTGTGATTGGGATGTAAAGTGGATAAATAAATAATGGGGAAAAAAGAAAGGAAATCACCAAAACAACACAAAGAAAGAAAAAAACCAAAGCAAACTAAATAGTAAAGAAGAATAGAAGAAAAAATCAAACTTGTAAATGGTTAAATTTTTACACTAAAATATGAAAGAGTAAAATAAAAATTCATATAAATATTATTCCTTAAAATAGGTTAGAGATGGTTGAAAACATAAATACAACAGAGAGGGCAGAGCTAGAAACAGAAACAGAAAACAAAATGGAATTTAAAGGTTAAAATGTCAACTGGGTGTTGTATAATACATCTATAATTCTAGCACTGGGGAGGTAGAGGCAGGAGCAGAAGTTTTAGGCTAAGTCTGGCTACAGAGCAAGTTCAAGGCCAGCCTGAGCAACATAGCAAGGGACTATCTCAAAAAAGAGATGATAGTAGTAATATCCCCTAGTGGTAGAATACTTGTCTAGCATGCAGAAGGCTTAGGTATGATCTCTAACACAGAAAAAAATTAAAATATTTAACAGCATAAAAATATTTCATTATAACATGTTAAAAATCACTTCATAAAGAGTATATATTTCATGAACTTGTAATTAATATCCAAAGAAGAAATGTTTGCTTTATATTCTAATCACAAGTACAAACATAATTGTATAAAACTACAAAGGTGGGCCTGGAGAGATGACTCAGAGGTTAAGAGCACTGACTGCTCCTCCAGAGGTCCTGAGTTCAATTCCCAGCAACCACATGGTGGCTCACAACCATCTGTAATGGGATTTGATGCCCTCTTCTGGTATGTCTGAAGACAGTGTATTTATATAAACAAATAAATAAATCTTAAAAAATAATAGCCGGGCAGTGGTGGCACACGCCTTTAATCTCAGCACTTGGGAAGCAGAGGCATTCGGATTTCTGAGTTTGAGGCCAGCCTGGTCTACAGAATGAGTTCCAGGACAGCCAGAGCTACACAGAGAAACCCTGTCTCGGAAAAAAAAATAAAACAAAAATAAAATTACAAAGGTGTTGAATATCCATGTTGAATTATTGCTTAAAACAACCTCCATAAATTCTTGACACTCTTTTTTTAAAAATAAAGTCTAAGTTTCTTCCCTTTGAGTGAGATAGACTTAATGACCTGCTTCTAGTAAACAGAAATAAAAGTAGAGGTGTTTATGTGAAACTTTAGAGATTTAAGTCATAGAAGACATGGCAGCTTCCTAGTATTTTCTCTTAGATTACTCACTTTGGGGGAAACTAACTGCTATTTTCATGAGAATGCTCAGCCAGCCATGTGGAGAGGCCCATGAGTTTAGGAAGGACATTAAATGCTCTACCTAGAGCCACATGAGTTGGCTGTCACTTTTCATCCTTTAAAGAGATTTAAAGATTTATTTTATTTTATGTGTATAAGTGTTTCTCACTCTATAAAATATGTTTTATATATTTATACTTTAATATAAACTTTAATCAATATAGGGAAGTTTTTACAAATATAATACAATTAATTTCTCAGATGTCCATGCAAACTTTGTGAAAATTAACTTTACACTTGCCCCACAAGAAATCTTTAAAACCTTCAAACTGAAAAATATCTCACAGGACATTTTTCTTATAATCACAATCCAATAAGATTTGGAATAAATAATAAAATATGACTAGAAAACTTCTTGCTCCATGAATTAAGATTCTTAGAAATTAACAGCTGGAGTCTTAATAAGCAGTGAATCAATGAAAAAAAATTAAAGACTCGTGTTTCACATGAGGGCTGAGGAGAAGGCTCCGTGAGTAAGGTACTTGTTAGGCAAGCATGAGGATTTGAATTCAAATTTCCAAACACCCATTAAAGATTGGTGTGGTGGCAACCATGTGCCACCACCACACTAGGAGTCAGAGAGAAGTGAGACAATAGTAGACAGAGACAGGGAAATAGTAAGCATCAGATTCTTTGTAAGATCTTGTCTCAAAATACCATGTGGAAAAGTAATAAAGACAGACACTAGTGTCAACCTCTAGCCTCCATATATGCCAGCAGGAGGGCACATGCATGCATGCATGCATGCATCACACACATACAGATACAAACATGCAACCACTTCCTCACCCTACCCCTACAATTAAAAAAAAAAAAGAAATCTTAAATGTGTACTGACCTCTTCTTAGTGTTAAGCCTTTCAAGGCAATGACTTCAAAGCCAGGCAAGATTTATTTGGATATCTATCTTTCTGGCTAGTTTAGGATTAGTCAAATTACTTTGCATAATCTAAATTAGAAGACATTTTAGTCTTCAAATAATAAGGCAACTAACTAAGTCTCCTGTGACATGAGTCTCTAGGCTCTTTAGCCTCCTGCTACTGAGATCTCTCTCAGTTTCTTTCAAATGAGCAAAATTTCTTCACTCAGCTCTAGCAAACTCAGATTTACACTGCAGTTAATAAGTAACATTTATGAAATGGATATTAAGCCAAAAATTACATAAAACCGAGGGTAACCACAACTCTGAAAAGTACTCCGATGGTCTGCAGTGGATTAAAAAAAAGTAAATTGACTAGACACATAAAAACTGAGATATTTTCCTATATTCTCACCTAGTTCCCATTGAAGCATTTTACAATAGACATTTGAAGTTTACTTCAACATATCTGGACATTTTCCTAAGGAATATCAAACAATAACTTCTGGACTTCTATTCCATAATGTCACAACTTTCATTTTTACAGCCTCTGTTTTGAAGATCTATTCTCATTTAAAAAAAAAAAAAGAAACAACTTTGTTCCAGTGGCAGCATGAAGTATCCCAGTGATGGGGAATACAGGATTAGATTCCCTTCACTGTGGGAAAGTTATGGGCATGGGCTCAGGTGGAGCAATGAGGAGAAGAAAGAAAAAAAAGGCAAACGCGACAGCACAGATCCTAATAGACAGCCTCAGTATGATACCTACAGGGTTAAAAGTTAATTAGCTGCTTTGTGTCCATGTCCAGCTCCTTTTCAGCTGCGGGATCACCACTCTCAGTGCCAATTTAACAAACTCATTCACTAATACTTGATCTACAATTTCAAGCTTTCCATTCAATGAAGGAAAATGTCTTGTAATGTTAGCAAGGCTGAGGCTCTAAATGAAGTACTTCAAATTGGTCACTCCAATTAAGCAAAAGTGGCTGATTAGAATTAACCTTTTCAGAAAATAAAATCTAAAAACATGACCTAAGTAATGATATGTAAATTGCTTCACTTGATGATAAGATTACATTTGAAGACATAAAGTGGAGATGCCCTTTTTGCAAAGGTCTGTTATGGTTAAAAGTGTGGTACCTAGAGGGGAAAAAATTCCCAAGCCAGATGGGGTTGAGTGAGCTGAAAGTATCTCAGAGTTAAAATATTAAATGGCAAAAATTAAAGATGGCCAAATACTAAACAAATGAAAAACTAATAATTCCTCAAAAGCAATCATTGCTCTAGAACCCAAAACTTATTGCAGTATACCACAGGAAAGTATGTAACAGAATCTTCCTTGCCCTTCAAGACGTTCCTTTATGATTCGGGCCCTTACTAAATTATTAAACATTCTTAAAAGTTTTGTCAAAAACTACCATCCCTTAACCCAGGCATGGTAGTCATTCTTGAAATCTCAGGAGTACCAATGTGAGAGAGTTCAAGGCTAGCCTTGACTGTATACTGAGGCTGTCTCCTGATAAAATAATAAATTATAAACCAAGCATGAAGCCACACACTTGGAATGGCAGCATTTGGGAAGTCGAGGGAGAATTGCTGTAAGTTGGAGGTCAAACTTGGTTTCATAGCAAGATCTTGTCTCAGACACAAAGCCTAGCCACTCTATCCAGGAAGTCTTCAGTGAAGTTAGTGTCCCACCAGTAAGTTACCTTAAAACTCCAAATCCCAATCATAATGTGTCCTCTCTCAATTATCTTTTGTTCATTGTGTTGCCTACTTCCATCCCTGTGCTAGGAGCTGATCCCAGGGGATCTTGTCCTTTTTATCAATCAAACTTCCTAGTAAACTGTATCTGTCAGGGCAATAATTTCCTCTTAGTCATACCATATTGCCAAGTTTTAGCATATTATCTCATTCATAGCTGACATTAAATATATATGGAATGAATGATCCCCATAGTTTATCTTTGTAGATTGCTCTAGTTTTTACATGATGGTTATGTCTTCAGTACATAGAGACCAAATAAAAAGCTTATTTAGTGAAAAAATTAGTGGAAAATTTCATTTTTGCATATGATCAGTTATAATGGTAAAGGTCTTGACTCTGTAATCCCACTACTCAAGGGGATGAGGCTGAGGATCACAAGTTGGATGGTTGCCTGGGCTCTGAAGTGTGTCTATTCCTCATCTGAGCAACTTAAGACCCTATCTCAAAGTTCTTGTAAAAAAATAAAACGAAGGATTGAATTAGTGGTAAAGTGCCTGCCCAACACATGGGAGGCCCTAGGTTCAATTCCCTGCACCTTAAAACCAGTCTTGAGTCAAACCTACCACTTGGAAAAGAACAGTAAAAAAGTTAGGCATATCAGTGATGCTACTGCCTCTCAGATTTGGTTGACCTGGGCCAAGCTTGAGGATATAGCCCTGTTCATATTATAAAAAGGAACTGATGAGGAAGAAACTATATAACAAAATGCCAACCTGGGGAGTGGTGGTGAGTGGTGAATAAGAATTGTTTGTGAAGGCAAAGCTCATAGGTTTTATTTTTTCTTTTAAATTTGGCTTTTTTTAAAAGATTTATTTTTTTATGTATATGAGTACACTGTAGCTGTCTTCAGACACACCAGAAGAGAGCATTAGGTCCCATTACAGATCGTTGTGAGCCACCATGTGGTTGCTGGGAATTGAACTCAGGACCTTTGGAAGAGCACACAGAGCTCTTAACCACTGAGCCATCTCTCCAGCCCGTTTCTAGGTTTTATTAGGATTGATGGAGGAAAAAAATAGTCATAGTTAAGTCATAAATATTGGGGATAGAATTGAGCAACCCAAAAGGGTCTAGGACACCATAAGAAGACTTACAGAGTCAGCTAACCAGGGACTATGGGGACTCACAGAACCTGGACCACCAACCAAAGAGTGTGCAGGGGCTGGACCTAGCCACGCCCCCCCATTTGTAGCAGATGTGCAGCTTGGTCTTCATATGGGTTCCCTAACAATTGGAACAGAGACTGTCTCTGATTGTTGCCTGCCATTGGATCCCCTTTTCCTACCTGGACAGACTGGTTGGGCCTCAGTGGGAGAGGAGGTGCTTAGTCATGCAGGGACTAGATGTCTCAGGGTGTGGTGGTACCCCAGGAGGGCTCCTGAGATAAAGGGAGGAGATAATGGGGAATTCATAAGAGTGGGACTGGGAGGAGAGGAGGAATGGGGAGCTTTGATTGGGATATAAAGAGAATAAATAAATTAATTAATGGAGAAAAAAGATATAAGTGTTAGGCATATCTAGCTTTAAACTTTTTAAAAAATTCCCAACAGGATACAGTTGTCCAAACTGCTCCACAAAATTCAAATTTTGTTTCCTTTAAAACGTAATAATTAGATAAACAATTTAAAGTATGACTACTAAGCTAGCTCTAAACAGTCTTTGAAGATCAGGGTTCACATCAACAATACTTAACTCATCAACATTACTTAACTCATAGCTTTTGTCCAGGAGCTAAAGGGAATCATTGCACTGGGCTGGGATTCAGTGGGCTGTTGCTGCACTGATGGAGAGCAAAATATTAATTCACCTAAGCCTTTCTAGAGGTCAATGAAATAAAGGTACAGCATTCCTAAACTTATGGGACACTATGAAAGGAGTGCTAAGAGGAAAGCTCATAGCACTAAGTAGTGCCTTCATAAAGAAATTTGAGAGATTTCATTCTAGCAAATTAACAGCACACTTGGAAGCTCTAGGTGAAATAGACGCAAACACAGTCAAGAGCAGACCAAGACAGGAAATAATCAAATTCAGGGCCAAAATCAACCAATTAGAAACAAAGAGAACAGTAAAAAGAATCAACAAAACCAAGAGCTGGTTCTTAGAGAAAATCAACAAGATGAGACATATCTTAGCCAAACTAAAAGGCACATATAGAGAATATCCTAATTTTAAATATCAGAAATGAAAATGGAAGACATAACAACAGATACCAAAGAAGTCCAAAGAATCATTAGGTCTTACTTAACAAGCATGTACTCTTACAAAATTGGAAATTTTATACTAAATAAATCAAGATCAGGTAAACAATCTGAATAGACCTAAAACATTTAAAGAAACAGAGGTAGTCATTAAAAGTCTCCTAACCAAAAAAAGCCCAGGGACAGATGGTTTAGTGGAAAATTATATTACATTTTCAAAGAAGAGCTAATACCAATACTTCCCAAGTTATTATACAAAATAGAAACAGAAAGAACACTGCCAAATTCATTTTACAAGGCCACAGTCATCCTGATAACTAAACCACACAAAGACTCAACAAAGAAAGATAATTTCAGACCAATTTCCCTTATGAACATTGACATGAAAATATTCAACAAAATACTCAGAAACCAAATCCAAGAACACATCAAAAACATCATCCACCATTATCAAGAAGGTTTCATACCAGAGATGCAGGGGTAGTTCAACATAAGAAAATCTATTAACATAATCCATCGTATAAACAAACTGGAAGAAAAAAAACATTTGATCATCTCATTAGATGTTGAAAAAGCTTTTGACAAAATCCAATACCCATTCAAGATAAAGTCTTGGAGAGTTCAGGGACATGAGGCACATACCTAAACGCAATAAAGTATATATACAGCAGGCCAATAGCCAACATCAGATTAAATGGAAAGAAACTTAAATCAATTCCACAAAAATCAGGGACAAGACAAGGCTGTCCACTCTTTCTATGTCTATTCAATATAGTACTTGAAGTTTCAGGTACAGCAATATGACAACTAAAGGAGATCAAGAGGATACTTATTGAAAAGGAAGAAGTCAAAGTATTGTATTTGCAGATGATATGATAGTATACATAAGTGACCTCAAAAACTCTACCAGAGAATTCCTACAGCTGACAAACACCTTCAGCAAAATGGGTGGATATAAAATTAACTCAAAAAGAAAGTAGCACTCTTATATACAAATAATAAAGAGGCTGAGAAAGAAATCAGGGAAATAGCAGCCATCACAATAACCACAAACAATATAAAATATCTTGGAATAACTCTAACCAGGCAAGTAAAATAACCATCTGAAAAGAACTTTAGGTCTTTGAAGAAATAAATTGAAAGATTTCAGAAGATGGAAAGATCTCCCATCCTCATGGACTGGTAGGATTAACATAGTAAAAATGGCCATTTTACCAAAAGCAACCTACTGACTCAGTGAAATTACGATAAAAATTCCAACTCAATTCTTTATAGACTTTGAAAGAATAATACTCAATTTCACATGAAAAACCCAAAAAGCCCAGGATAGCTAAAATAATCCTGTACAATAAAAGAACTTCATGAGGTATCACCATCCCTGATTTCAAGCTGTACTATAGAGCAATAGTAATAAAAAAAAAAAACCCTGCATGGCGCTAGCGTAAAAATAGACAGATTGACCAATGGAATCAAATAGAAGACCCAGAAGTAAATCTATACACCTGTGGACACTTGATTTTTTATGAAGTCAAAACTATACAATGGAAAAATAGAAACCATCTTTAACAAATGTTGTCAGTCGAATTGGATGTCTGTGTGTAGAAGAATACAAATAGATATATATTTATCAGCCTGGACAAAACTCAAGACCAAGTGAATTAAAGACTTCAACATAAAACCAGATACACTAAATCTAATAGAAGAAAAAGTGAGGAATAGCCTTGAAGATATTGGTACAAGGGATAACATCCCAAACAGAATACCAAAGGTTCAGGAGCTAAGATCAACAATTAATAAATAGTACTCCATGAAACTGAAAAGCTTCTGTAAGGTAAAAAACACTGTCAATGGGATTAAATGGCAGCCTACGAATTGGGAAAGCATTTTCACCAACCTAATACCCAACAGAAGGCTGATATCCAAAATACATAAAGAACTCAAAAAAAATTAGACATCAACAAAGAAAATAACCCAATTAAAAATGGGGTGCAGAGCTAAACAGAGAATTCTCAACAGAGGAATCTCAAATGTGTGAGAAGCACTTAAAGAAATGTTCAATATCTTAGTCATCAGGGAAATCGAAATCAAAACAACTCTGAGATTCCATCTTACATTGGTCAGAATGGCTAAATAGAAAACTCAAGCAACAGGTCATGCTGGCGAAGATGTGAAGCAAGGAGAACACTTCTCCATTGCTGATAGGAGTGCAAACTTGTGTAGCCACTCTGGAAATCAATCTGGTGGTTTCTCAGAAAATTGGGAATAGTTCTATTTAAAGATCCAGCTATATCATTCCTTGGCATATACCCGAAATAAGCTCCACCATACCACAAGGGCATTTGCTCAACTATGTTCATAGCAGCTTTAATCATAATAGCCCTAAAACTGGAAACAACCTAGATGCCCCTCAACTGAAAAATGATAAAGAGAATTCACACAATGGAGTATTTACTTAGCCATTCAAAACAATGACATCATGAAATTTGCAGGTGAATGGATGAAACAGGAAGAATCATCTTGAATGATATAACCCAGACCCACAAAGACCAACATGGTATATACTGACTTATAAGTCGATATTATTCATAAAGTACAATATAACCATGCTACAAACCACAGACCCAAAGAAGATAAGTAACAAGGAGGGCCTAAGGGGGGGAATGTTTAACTATCAGTGAGGAGACAGATTAGACAGGGGTTTATGGAAGGAGGGGACCAGATAGAGGTGGGGATAGGAACAGAGAGATGGGGTAGGGGAGGGAAGGAGTACTAGGAAAGACAACTAGATTGTGGGGGAGGGAAGGAGCATCTTTTAGCTGAGCTAAAAACCTAGGACAATGGAAACTCCCAGGAATCTATGAGGGTGACTCTAGCTAAGACTCCTAGCAAGGGAGGGATACTAGCTAAGACTTCTAGCAAGGGGGTGATACAGAGCCTGAACCGACCACCTCTTATAACCAGGCAAGACTTCTAATGGAGGGATTGGGATATAAACCCAGCGACAAAACCTTAGGCCCACAATTTGTACTGCCTACAAGATGTGATGGAGCAAAATTTGAAGGAAAAGCTAAACAATGATTGGCCCACATACCATGAAAGGAAGCCCACCCCTGACAACATTAATGGTACTCTGCTATACTTGTAGACAATAGCCTCGAATAACTACTATCAGAAAGGCTTCACCCAGCAGCTGATGGAAACTGATACAGAGACCTACACTCAAACATTAGGCATAGTTAGAAAAATCTTGTGGAAGAGGGAAAGAAAGATTGAAGGAGCCAGAGAAATCAAGGATCCTGCAAGAAAACCTATAGAATCAACTAACTTGGACCCATAGGGGCTCACAGAGACTGAAGTGCCAACCAAAGAGCATGCATGGGATGGAGCTATGCCCTCTGCACATATGTAAAAGCTGTACAGCTCGGTCTTCATGTGGGACATCTAAAACAGGAGCAGGGGCTGCGTCTGACTACATTGCTTGCCTTTGGACCCCTTTTCCTTAACTGTGCTGCCCTGTCTAGTCTCAATAGAAGATATACCAAGGCAGGTTGGTATCCTTGGGAGTCTTCACCTTTTCTGAGGAGAAGGGGAGGAGGAGAGATGAAGTGAGAGGGAAGGACTGGGAGGAGAGGAGAGAGGGGGAACCTGTGACCAAGATGTAAAGTAAATAAAGAACTGAATTAATAAAAAATATTTGGTTAGTACAAATTCCTTTAAAATAATAATATGAGGGTTGTCATGGTGGCACATGACTTTAGTCATAGTGCTTAGGAGACAGAGGCAGGTGGATGGATCTCTGTGGGTGCATGACAAGCCTAGTCTACACAGTGAGTTTCAAGCTAAACAATGCAACATAGTGAGATCCCATCTCAACGTGGTAGTGGTGGTGGTGGTATAAGCTGGGCATTGTGAATCATACCTCTAACATCAGCCCTAGGGAGGACAATAAAGGAGGAATATCCTGGGTATTAGGGAAGCCTGGACTCGAGGGCAGAACCTGTGTTATATAGCAAGATCCTGTTGGTGTGTGTGTGTGTGTGGTTTCAGCACTTTTTCTTGTGCTGTTGCTGAAAATACTAATGATATTCATGACCTGGCCTCACTGCCTTATCACAGCTATTCTTGTTTTCCTTTTAAAAGTAAAGGTTATTGTGTATGTTGCAGATATATAACACGATGCTACGGGATTCATACAAAGACCAAGAAAGCAACCACAGTGATTCAAATCAACATACTCATCATCTGACACAGCTACTCATATAAGTATGCATATATATTGGCACTCACTACTAAAATCTACTCATTTAGCATGAATCCTAGACACAGTAAGTAACTGAGCACAGTAAGTTCACAGCTTGGTAAGCATGAAACCGAAAGAAACATGACAAGAAACAAAAGTGAGGAAAGTCTTATTCCCTGCAGTAAGTAAGGGAACACCAGAATTGTTTTGTTCCCCAAACAGCATCTTCTTCCAGTGAAAGTAGCATATGGGTTTTACATAGGAAAACTCTTTAAGGGAGGGCATATTCCTGGGAACACTCAATCAGGAAGTACATATCTGAGCATGTCTGGCTTAAGAGGGAAAGACAGTAGACACATTTTTGAGCGTGCCCAGCTAAAAGGTTAAAATGGTGGATGAAGACATTTTGGGGCATGTTCAGCTTGTATCGTAAAAATAGAAAGAAGGAAGGCATCTGGACATGCTTACTATCCAGAAAAAGTTTAGTTTCAGAAAGGAAAGGACACTTTGAAAATGTATTAATACAGGAGTTTGTCCCTTCAGGTACCGAACTCACTCAGCAGCCAATAAATACGATTTTGTTAACGTAGCCCTCGTGTTGTACATAGATTTTGCTTTTTCAGTTTCTCAAAGTGAAAACTTGCCGTCCTCAATGGTCCTTCCCTTTTCCCCCTGTTAAGTCAGGCAAGTGATGTGTATGTTTTTTTCCATGCCTAATCTGCCTGTTACCTTCTCACCCTGAGTTTGGTAAAATTCTAACCCATTGCTTTTATACACCACTCTCAAATATCCCCCTTACCTCCTTCTATCCCAGTCTATGCCAGAGTAGCTTCCTTCTCTTTTACTGCATGGCCCTCAATAATGTCACTGGAGAACTCTTGAGATGTTTCTAGCTTCCATTTGAATGCTATATTTTCACCTTTAGTTCCTTTTATGATGCTTCCTACCACCCACCTCCTCCTGTTCAGTCTCTGCATTAGCACCTTCCAGTTTTATATGTTCCATGTCACTTTGCCAATGCAATTAAAGAACTGTGTCAGAATACTCTGTCCTGATTTCTCTACTCCAGGACTCTGATCATACCTTAGTATCTTTAGCTCTCCCTTAAAAAGGTTTCTTTTCCAAATCGATTGGAATGTAGTGATCACTGTCCCCATTTAACTTGTTCAGCCATTTTCCTTTTCAAATGTTTTCCAAAGTCTCTAGGTAAAGACTTGTTAGATTGTTTTGGTTAATGCTGTTCATATCCCATCCTCAGATGCTACCTGTCAGCAATGGCAGGACTGGAATTTTGAACATTTAATATTAAGTAGTGTGGTAAGCTGGACAAATGTTTCTTGCACTGGACAACTTGAGACTTCATTTAAGCATTCCACCCTTCTTCTTCCCAACCTTTCCAACTTTGCCAGAGATATCCCCATGCCATGATAAATAAACTCCCTCTACTTAACCTCATCCAGAAAGAATTCTCTCCACAAATCTAGACCTCCCTTAAGGATACTGGTGACCCCTGACTCCAGCATCACTACTCTAGAAAAAAACAATCTATTTCCTGCAAGGGGCAGGGTAGTGGAAGGTCTGACACTTTGCCCGCCTCCTTTCAGACCCAGGACCTCTGATTAAATGTCTTCCTCAGCTCCTTAGCTCTAGGTCTGAGGGCCAACTCATTCAACAAATATATATTCCTGGTACTCGCCCTCCCTGTTGCTGATATTCTTTTACTTATCCTTGTAGCTTGCCTTCTGGATTCCACTTCAGACTCTCATATCACCTGGGACTTTTTCACCTGCACCTTTCTACTCCTCCTACTCCCTAAGGCCCTTCCAGCTACTACCTGACCCGAGTACACGTTCTAATCCTTCAATCCTCCTATTCTTCCCATACTGTCTTCTCTTCCTTTCCTAGCTTGACTCCTATGGATATATCTGAAAGGTCTCTTTACTAACTCCCTCAGCTCCCTACCAGTAAGACTTGTCTGGAATTCCTATACCAACCAACTGCCTGGGGAGCTTCCCACTTCCTCCAAACACACTCCCTGGTTCTGGACCTTGTATAGACTTCCTGAAGTGTCATTCAAATCCTCTCCCAAGTGCCAAGTCCATTGACTGACTTCTAGCTTGGCCTATCCCATTTTCTTCCAAGTTGCCATTATGGATAAATGAAACAAAACCTTGCATTTCTGTCATAATGTAGATCCTTAAAATGCTATTGAATGAGAGAGAGAGAGAGAGAGAGAGAGAGAGAGAGAGAGAGAGAGAGAGAAAGTGAGAGAGGAAGAGAGAGAGGAAGAGAGAGAGGAAGAGAGAGAGAACGAGTTTGAAGATGAGTTGGTAGAGACATGGAGAGGATATTGAAGAAATTGGGGGAGGAGAAGAATATTATCAGAATATATTATATGAAAAAATTGAAAGAAAAATAAAATAAGTATTGAAAATAAAAAATGCTCTTGGATAATTACATCATTATATCCATAAGACAATGTATGGAGTGGAAGTCCAGGATAATATGAAAGCTGGAAAACAAATATGGTTAATTTTGCTAGTCATGAGGGTGCTAGATGGAAGGACAGAAAATGCATTACTCAAAAAGAGACAGACACGTAGAAGACCAGTGTTAAATGACAGCACTAGGGCCCCAGGATCTGTTTTCTAGATATTATCATTCTAGAAGCAAACATTCAGGTAGCAACTGTTGGCTCAGAGAGAAAAATGAATCCAGTCAAAGATACAGATCAAGTCCATGTCAGCAGCTCTGTTTTGTGCAAAAGATGAAGCACTAGCAGAGCAACTGAGCTCAGCGCTGCTAGGGCAAGGTAGACATTTACTAAAGGAATCTCCTTTCACACCCAATTAGTGTGAGATAAAAAGGGAAAACTCATTATAGAACATGTTAATTTCCAAGCAAAATAAAACAGACTACATTCCTCTTCATCCTGTGCCATCTCAACCTTTATGACATAATAAAGACAGGCATGCACACATTCTAACTGATATACAGATAGCTTCAGTGTTGAACAAAGAATCTAATTACATTTTTGAAAAACAAATCTTATGAGATGTGTGGAAACCTAAAAGATGTGTTTCTACAAATCTTTCAGATTCTAAGATAAAAAACAGTCATATTGCATTTATATCTGTGTGTATAGACATCCATACAACAAAACTAATATTGTTACCTGCCCTAGGACTGCCCTCACTCAACAAAAGCACAAGTAGTTAGGAAAACAAGCACTTACCTTATAGAAAATCAACATGAGATCATCCAGTTTCCCATGCAAATCACCTGGAACACAAATGAAAAATCCGTATTCAGTAGGAACCAAGATGCAATACTATTTCATTATAGAATTTTAAATCTCAAATACTCCAAGTATTCTCATGGCTTTGGGATTTCCACTTTATGTTGATGATACTAATTCAATATGCATTTTGCGTCTATGGATTCAGTCTTTCCCTCCCATACTACACATGGAGTGGGTACAGCAACTGGAACTGTTTAATCTAGGCATTCACTTATTCTGAGTTAAGCTCCATACTTACAATTTTATGCTTACTTTCTTGTTCGATCCACTCAGTGAGTAGCATTGTCATCATCCTTATATTCCAAATGAGATGAGTAATTACAAAACATATGCAATCACCCTGTCACCAAAATCTGAGCTAGAATTCAAACCCAGCATCCTCTC
Source organism: Grammomys surdaster (assembly GCF_004785775.1). Lineage (NCBI taxonomy): Eukaryota > Metazoa > Chordata > Mammalia > Rodentia > Muridae > Grammomys > Grammomys surdaster. Next base: position 404,517 of record NW_021604662.1, on the reverse strand, counting down.
ACCTAAAGATGATTTCCTCTGTATTGCCTACATGTTAATGCCCAGGAGAGCAGCAAAAATAGCTATCACAGGAAGCATTGACTCTCCAAGGACCTACCATAGTATCTAGGCAACTAGACATTCAATGCATGCATTTAATCATGGAATCCATAGCCATTCATTTGTTGGGTTTTGCTTTATTTTACTTCTAATTTTTAAGGTTTAAAAATTATAACTAGATAGTTGAGATTCTTTTTAATGAGACATTTATGAGGGGTAAAAACCAAAAGCCAACGAAAGGAAGCTACTGAATATAAGACTCATTAATGAAAAGAGTAAGTGACTATATGAATATTCAAATTGTCTATTTGGATAAATATAAATAAATAAATTTTTAAGTAAAATATTTATCTTTTATAATCTTAGCTCAAAATTTGTATTCAACTTAATCACCATATAACTTAATTTAAGAACACTTTTTTCTCGGTTTATTTAAAATCCCATAAATGAGATAAATTACTTTAGAAATAAAAAAGTTTAAAACCCTACATCACTAGCACTTTTTATAAAATTGCCAGAATATTAAAAATAAGATAAAGAGCATATTGATGCTAACGGGTACTTAAATGTCAATATCTTTATATAGTCTCACTCCAAAAATTAAATAAATATATATTTAATATATCTTGCCAATTATTTTTGCTTTCTTAATTTTCTTCAGAGTGATTTGCCTATTAAAAATATAAGTATACTGGCCATAGAGATGAGTCAGTAATTAAAGTGTTTGCTATTTAAGAAGACTTGTGCTCAGATCCCCATCAATCATGCAACAAACAACATACAGTGGTCCCCATCTGTACCCTCAGTACTGAAGGCAACAGAGAGAGGCTCACTGTCCCCCAACCTTGCCAATCCCTGAGCTCCAGGTTCAGTAAGAGACCTTGTCTCAAAAAGTGGACAGCAATGGAGAAAGACATCCATCACTGATCTTGTCTCTGCATGCATGCATGCACACATACACAAACAGGCACACACACCACCACCATCACAACCACCATCACTACTTCCACTACAGAAATTTGAATATGAAGGATTAGAATATCTGGCATGCTAAAATATGAAGTTGCTTTGGCATATTTGCTTTTCTCTTTACCAAAGGTGCTATGTGGAGAAAAATATCTGGAAATAAATGTCCCACATGTAGTGTCCCTTAAATGAATGGATTTGCCTAGCCTACCTAGTCTGGACAGACAAGTGTAAAGATGACACTCTACCTAATCTGAAATATAGAAGACCTTATTTTTAATGTAACCCTATCACTGACTGGCTGAATAAGCTATGCTCAGGGTACCATATAGAAATGCTTTGAGGAAATTATGTGTTTCTCTCTGGACCTCTATTTCATGCATAAGAGCAAGACATGGGGGCTTTGAATATAGTATAATGAATAGAGTGCTTGTCTAGCAGGGGCAGCCCCTGGGTTTGATCCTTAACATGGGGGGGGGGAAGTAAAACCTTAGCTTTCAGTAAAAGGACCAGAACATCTCCATAACGCCTTTTCAGTTCTCATATTGTGGGATTCTAGAACTCACATGTCCTCTAATTCATTTCTTCTTCTAGGGTGCAAGTGGCACACATCTGTAACCTGGATGCAGATATATCTGCAATAGCAACTGGAGGGCTAATGGAAATGCAGAGCCTAACATCTTGTTTTTGACTGTTAATATACATGTGGGTAGAAAGCCTAGCCCCTGGCTTTAGAGGATTCACAGGTTGGCATGGTTTCCTGAGCCTTATGACCCAGCATTCTTTATTTTCATCAAAAGCAAAGCCTGCTATAACTTTTAATAAAAGGTCTCTATGCTAAGGTATATCATTCTCTAGAGTGATCTGGTGGCCTGATTCAGTTGAAATTAAACCATTAGAGACTCTTCAAAAAACCCAAGTAAGCCCAATGTCATGAGAAATGTACTGGTAGATCAAGTCTCTGTCACCACTATGAGATACTGGGAATGGAAAGGGTTTAATTAGATTGTCAAATCCACTTCTACCTGCCAGAGTGAGAGAACGTGGGCTAAAAACTGATTTAGAAAATAACAACCACTGTTTTGTAACCTAAAGGCTTAATTAGAAGTTAGGGAATTGCTGTTCCTTCCATGCACCCCACTCCCAGACAGTGTAAGCATGCTGAGTACCAACTGTGATGAATTTCAATGTGTACTGTTTCTAGAAGCAATATCCTGCCAGGCTGGCCTATAAGATAACAAAATCTCAAATCTTATTATTTAGAAGAACAAGAAACTGATTTTGGGGACATTCCCACTCCTTTAAAAGCTGCAAAGACCAGTTGGAAAATCTAAAGTGGCAGCCAAGGGCAGAAAAGAATTTAATCTCCACCCGCCTTGGGTGTTTCTCTTTCCAGTAGAAGTGGCATGTACACAGAGGCCCACCTGGAAAAAAAACACCATGAAACCGAGATAATGAGAGCCAGTCAGAGGGCAAAGAACACTTATTCTACCCATCAGTGGCTCTCCATATTAAAATGCTAGTTGCCTTTAGAAAAAGCTACAGGAGTTCTTTAATTTCTCACATAATTAATTCCTGCCAGCTGGTATGCAAAACAAAGACAAGATGGGGAACAGTATTATCATGATAGATAATTCTATATTAACATTTTCCCCTCAACACAATCCAATTTACATAGTTTTCAAGTTAGGCAAATGATGCAGGACCAAGAGGCTCCTAAATATTAATGTGACAACTCTTTTCTGAAACTTACCACAGATTGTTATCTCTTTGGCGGGAAAGGTTTTTACGTGAGTGAAATTCGGCATTTGCTTCAGGACTTTCCTGGCTTCAAATAGCACCTCTAAGACGTAGTAAGCATGAAGTATCTGAGAGGAAGCAGAGGAAATGGAGATAATGAACCAGGGAGAAAGACATGGCTATGTCGAAAACTATAAAAATGAAGCATACGAGCACATTTTAGGTTGCTGTATTTAAGAATAATCTTTACATTATTCTCCAATAGTCTAGTACGTAAAAAGCTCCCAGGAGATATTTGTAATGGAATGAATGAATGGTTCCTAAAATTCTTTACAGTCTCATGTTCTTCTTTGACATTATCCATTTGCTTACAATATTTCTGATTATTCTTGGTCCTTAGAACCCAAGAGGAGTAATGGGAAAGTAGGGGTGGAGGACGTCAATTGTCCAAAGAAAAAGCATAACAATAAGAATCATTTAAAAAGAGGAGAGGAAACAAAGAAAGGAAGGCAAAAGAAAAGTCTGTGAACAAGGTTTAGCTTTTTGTTGAGATGCCCTGCTACTTGCAACTGAAAGTAGGTGTTGTTGGGCTCAGAGACCTCACAAGGGAGCTAAACAAGCTCCTAAGCCTCCTAAGTATATGGCTCCAGCCTTTGGTATACAGAATGCCCAGGACAGCAAGCACACTGTGAAAATATTCCAACTGAAAACACTATTTATGACCACCCCACGCTCCTCCAGTTACAGCACGGACGAGGCCATTTTTTCTTACAGATTTACTCTGTTTTCTCCCTTAAGCTTAAAAAAAAATCCAATGTGTCATTTCTCTCATTTCTAAATTAAGAAAATTTCCAAACATATACTCCAGAAAGAAAAGATAACAAATACGTGGTTATCACACAAACTTAACTGATATCAACATAGCTTTAAGGGTCAAGTTGACTTAGAATTTGGATGTCCAAGATGGTGCTCATTTGCAATATGAGAAAACAGAGTACTTGAAATGGAGGCTACTTAGAATTGAGATGTGCTGCAAGAACAAAATTCACTCTGATTTCAAAGACTTGGTATAAAGAAAGCAAAAATGTCTTAATCATTTTAATATGATTGTATATTGAAATGTTTCGTATACTGAGATGTACTGAATTAAATATATTATTAAAACTGAGTTTATCTTTTTTCTTTTTTAATATTATACTGGAAAATTCTAAATAGATGATTCATATACTTCTATTAGACTCTCATTTCCTATCCACTTGTAACTTAAGGGGCTACCAAATCTTTTTCTCACATAAGCATTCTAAAGCCATCCAATCCACAGCTTTACTTAAAACTCTAATGAGAACTTGCCTTCAGCTATATTGTATTACTTTTTTTAAAGATTTATTTATTTTATGTATATGAGAACACTGTAGCTGTCAGACACACCAGAAGAGGGCATCGGGTCCCATTACAGATGGTTGTGAGCCACCATGTGGTTGCTGGGAATTGAACTCAGGACCTCTGGAAGAGCAGTCAGCGCTCTTAACCTCTGGTTTTTAACACAGGGTCTGGATCTCACTGTGTAGCATAGGCTGGCTCAAACATCATGACAATCCTTCTACCTTGGTTTCCCAAGTCCGTGGATTAATATTTTATTTGTATTTTTACATTTTTAGTATGTAAAAATTCCATTTTATTATTGGGGGGCATGCATGTGTCACAGCATATTGTGAAAGTGAGAGGGAGAGCTTATGAGAGTCCTCCTTCTACCATATGGACCCTAGGCATCACACTCAGTTCCTCAGCTTGGTGGTATGTGCCTTTACTCACTGATCCATCCCAATGGTCCCTGCATAAATATTTTTAAAATGTGGGCAAAAATGCTGCTGTTTAATGGTCTGTTTCAATCTGTACCTTTAATCTACAGACTTCTAATACTAGTTTCATGTGTCATTGAAGCTTGTCCGGCCCATTGTACCACTAATTAGAATAAATGCACCTAAAGAGGTATTTTCATTTTGTTTTTTAACATTAACAAATATTCACTAAAAATATCTTGTAAACACAAACAATTTTAATATTAATATAGTTTTCTTGAGTAAACTTAAGATTAGCTACATTTGTTAATATTAGTATTTACTTAAAAAGCTATATGTCAGTAGAATTATAATTATTATGTTTATAACCAAAATATTAAAATATTCAAAATAGTTCATACAAACATTAGTTTTTACATTTATAAATATAGCAGATTAAATAACCACTTAAATAAAATATTCACATTATTATAAAGGTCAAGGAAGAGACTTTTACTCTGCAAAAATATTTTCTTCTTTGTTTGGGACAGGGAGGGGGAGAGGGAGAGGGAGGGGGAGGGGGAGGGGAGGGGGAGGGGGAGGGGGAGGGGG
>NW_021604662.1:374887-398982 GCF_004785775.1 Grammomys surdaster | reverse complement strand
AGAGAGAGAGAGAGAGAGAGAGAGAGAGAGAGAGAGAGAGAGAGAGACTGGCTGTCCTAGAATTAGATATGTAGACTAAGCTAACCTTGAATTTGGTACAATCCTCCTCTCTCTCCATTCCAAGGTCTGGAATGCAGATATGTGCTACCATGCCTGGCTTACTTCAGTTTTTAAATTGTTTGTTAACATAGAATTTCAGTGTATGGCTTTAACTGGCCTGGAACTCACTATATAGATCAAGCTATCCTCAAATTCATAGAGACATGATTGCCTCTGCCTCTCAAGTGTTGGGATTAAAGGTATGTGCCACATTGTCTGGCTCAAATAGTTCTTAAATACACAAACAACAAATTCTTTTGGCAGAAATAAAAAATGTTACCATTAAAAAGAGGTAGAATGATGAAACTTATTTCCCCCTTTTCCAAGACCTTTGTTTCCTAATCTCTGTCCCTAGAGACAACTAATGTTGATAATGTTTTGAGTATCTTTTCCCTAATATTCTTTGTTTATGCACATATAGAATTAATATAACCAGCCAGGTGTGGTGAGATACTACTTTAATCCTAGCACTCAGTAGGCAGAGACAGGTAAATCTCTGTGAGTTCCAGGCTAGCATGGTCTACAAAGTTCCAGTACAGTCAAGGCTACACAGAGAATCTCTATCTTGAAAAACAAATCAAAATTAATATAACCAGGCATTAATATTCAAATGTAGGTATAAATGTTTAATCCATTAAATATATGTGATATTATATATGCAAAATAGCTACACATTTATCTGAGAATAGGAATAAAGAAATGGTGTATACAACAACATGAAGAAACTCTGAAAGCATTATTTCAAATGAAAGAAGCTAAACACCAAAGGCTGCATATGTTCCATTAATATGAAATATTTAGATTAGATAATTTGTAGGAACAGAAAGTAGATTAGTGAGTGTCAGGAACTGGGAGTTGGAAGAAAAAGTATGAATTTTCATTTTAAGATGACAGAAACTTTTTGGAAATAAAAGCCCTTGCCAGGTTCATACAAGGCTATGGGCTCATATTTTTCAATACTGAAAAATATATTATTTTAAAGTTCTAGAACTAAATCATGGTGAGGGTTGTATAACATTTTAATAGATCAAAACAATATCTAAGTTACTTTCCTATTTCTATGACAAAACCACAACTAAGGCAATTTATAAGAAAAAAACATTTAGGGGATTGGAGAGATGGCTCAGTGGTTAAGAGCACTGACTGCTCTTCCAGAGGTTCTGAGTTCAATTCCTAGCAACCACATGGTAGCTCACAACCATCTATAATGGAATCTGATCTCTTCTTCTGGTGTGTATGAAGACAGACAGATTGTGTACTCATATACATAAAAAATAAATAAATCTTTAAAAAAGTAAAAGCATTTAATCTGAGGATTCTGGTTCCAGAGTGATAGGCTCTGAGACTGTCATGGCAGGGAGCATAGCATCTGGTAGGCAGGCATGGTGCTGAGAGACAGTAGCTGAATTTCCTCAATCCAGAAGAACTAGGCAGAGAGAATGTCTCTTTAAATCTCAAAGCTCACCCGGAGTGACACATATCCTCCAATCAAGGCATACACCCTAGTCTCCCCCAAACAAGTAATCCCTATATATGAGCCTATGGGGGGTCATTCTCAAACCACCACAACCACCAAATCACATACATTGACATAATTGAAATGTTCAATTTTTATATTACTTTTATTACAGACACACACACACATATATATATCTTGTTTTTTACAAGTAATGCATTCTATACTGTGCTTAACCTTGATCATTAATATAATTTTCTTCATTTATACAGTCAACATTGTCAAACATCTCTATAATTATTCCTTGAATCAATGTTACATATTTTATATACTTGAACACAGTAACCATGTTTCTTTTAACTCTGAATCTAATAATGTAATTATCTAAATACTCTGCAAGTCTGTTGCCATTGTTTTATTTCATGCAGCTCATACCCTCATAGGCCTGGTTATGTTGACACTGAGCTCTGGACATTTTATATGAAAAACAATAAAAAATATTTTTAGGTCTATTTTCTCTGAGAGAATTTAAATTTGCAGTTGGCAGGTGGCCAGAAGAACTAGCCACCTAGCATGATCTCAAATCATTTTCAAAAATTAGATAATTCAAAGCTCAGCTTCTGTTCTTGCAAAGCCAATCTAAAACTTCTAGTTCACTTGTATTTCTGGGGCATCTCTTCTAGTACCCTAATCTGAGAGTGAGGATTTGGGATGATGTCAGAGAAAAGAGTGATGTAGGGAATGCCAACGTCCAGTCTTTCCAGAGGAATATTGAAAAATATCAAACAAAATTTATCTTACTTAAATTTTCTTTCCCTTTTCTTTCTTTCTTGCTTTTGTCTTCTGGTATCTAAGGAAATTTCTGTTAAAACATTAACTGAAAACAAGCTTTAGGAACAGATGTTTCAAAACTATTCACAACCTGACTTATCAGACATCTATAAAACACTTCACCCAGCAAAAGAATACTATACATTTTCCTTAAGTACACATGAAACATTCTCTAGGAGAGACTAGATGCTAGGCCAAAAAATACGCCTCAGAATATTTTAAAAGATTGAAACCAAGCAGAGTAACCTCTCTGATAAGAATGGAAAGAAACTAGAAATCAGTAGCAAACATGGGAAATTTATAAACATGTGAAAATTATACAACCCTTACCAATGGAGAAAAAGACAAATTAGAAAAAATTGGGGCATGAACGAAAATGAAGGCACAATATACCAAAACTTATGGGCTACAGCAAAAGCATGTTCAACACGGAATATATAGCTACATTTTTTAAAAAAGGACTTTTAAATCATTAACACAAGAATGCTTTAATGTGGGCTGGAGGGATGACTCATAAGTCGAGAACATAAGTTGTTCTTGCAGATGACCCAGGTTTGGTTCCCAGTACCTAGATGATGGCTCACAATCATTCACAACTCCAGTTTCTGTGACTCCAATGCCCTTTTGCCCTTTTCTGATCTCCTTAGGTGTAATGCACATATAAATTATATAAATAATAAAGAAAAGAACACTTTAATGCACTCAGTAAAGAACAAACTGAACTCAAAGTTAGCAGTTGGGAGGAAATAAGGACTATGGTAGAGATAAATGAGATTTAAAGAAACAAAACAGATAATCAATAAAAATTGGTTCTTTAAAACAATCAACAAATTAAAAATAAAAAAAACACTTTTAGATATATTAACTGTGGCAAGCAAAGAAGAGGGAGAGAGAGGAAGGAAGGAAGGGAGGGAGGGAGGGAGGAAGAGAGAAAACTATATATAGATATAGATATGGATATGGATATGGATATAGAGATAGAGATAGAGATGGAGATGGAGATGGAGATGGATATAGATATGGATATAGGTATAGATATAGATAGATATAGATATAGATATAGATATAGATATAGATATGGATATGGATATAGATATAGAGACAAACAAAATCAGAATAAAAGTTAGAAACTACTATCAAACATTCAAGACATTTCAAAAGAATATAAAAATCAATGAACAACTGTATACTAATACATTAGATAAGTTTGATGAAATGAGCACATTTCTAAAACCACATTGTCTTAGTTTGGGATTTTATTGCTGCGAGGAGATATCATGACCATGGTAACTCTTATAAGGACAACATTTAATTGAAACTGGCTTACAATTTCAGAGGTTCAGTCCATTATCATCATGGCAGGAAGCATGGCAAAATGCAGGCAGACTCAGTGGTGGAGAAGGAGCTGAGAGTTCTACATCTGGATCCATAGGCAGCAGGAAGTGACTACTACACCAGGCCTGGCTTCTGCATCTGAGATCCCAAAGCCCACCCCCTATTGACACACCTCCTCCAACAAAGCAACACCCATTCCATCAAGACCACACTTCTAATAGTGCTACCTATGGACCTATGAAGGCCATTCTTATTCAAATCACCACACACACAAATTACCAAAATTATTCAAGAAGGAGAAATCTGAATGGTCCTAGAGCAAATACAGAGATTGGATCAGTAATCAAAAGACTCCTAATAAAGAAAATTCAAAATCTTGGGCTGAAGAGATGTTTTAGCAGTTAAAAGCACTTACTGCTTTTGCAGAGAGTCTATGGTGGTTCCCAGCACCTACTTATGAGATGGTCTCTCATAATTCCAAGGAGATCCCACACCCTTTTATGACTTCCATGACATACCTACAAAGTATGTACATGAAACACACAAGATATGAGGGTTAACACTCATACACATAAAATAAAAATAAATAAACCTTGGAAGAGGAATGGGAATACATCCAAGTGATTTCACTGATAAAATACACTGAGCATTTAAAGAAGCATAACCAATCTTCTTCAAATTCTTCATAAACATATTGGAAATACTCCATGAAATCACAATAGTCTTATAGCAAAGCTAAAATAAAAGATATGAAAAGAAATTTTAAACCAACATATCTATGAATATATATCTTAAAGTCTTCAATAAAATGTCAGAACATGAAAAACAACAGCATTTTAAGAAAACTACACCCCAAGACCAAATGGAATTAATTTCAATAATACAAGAGTGAGTGAAAATGGAAAATTAATCCATGTGTTATAAGACATTAACAGAAGGAAAGAAAATATACGTGCATGTACACACACACACACACACACACACACACACACACACACACACTACAGTTGATATAGGAAAATCATTTCACCAAATTCAACCTATTTTATGTTAAAACTACTCAAAAAACCCAACTCAGAATAAAAATAAACTTCCTCTATGTGAGAAAGGAAAAAATCCACAGCTAACATGAAACTCAAAGGCAAACATTCAACACTTTTTTTCTAAAACTTGGAACAAAATAACTGTGTCCACTCTTGCTCCATGTCAACTCTAAATAGTTCATAGTAAAAGCCAAAATTATAAAATTCTTGGAAAAAAAGCACAGGGAGATAGATCCTCATGGTCATGAATTTGTCAATGGATTATAAAAGCACATGTAACAAAAAAATATAGAGATTAAACTGGCCTTCAGCAAAATCTGAAACTCTTGTGTATCAAAGTATATTATCAAGAAAGTGATCATTTTGCATATATAATCCAGCAATGTTATACAGACTTAGCAGGTTATATTTAGGAATATATATGTATAGATACATGGAACAGCAGTTAATGAAAAAGGTGAAGAACTTGAAGGAGAGTGAGGAGGGTTTGGAAGAAGGAAAGGGAAGGCAGAAAGTTGTAATTAAATTATAATCTCAAAAAATAAAAAGTACAAAGTGAAAAGACAAACTAAAGCAAGAGGAAATATTTTCAAGTCAGATATGTGATGAGGGACTTATATCTAGAAAGAACACTTACAACTCAATAATAAAGAGATAATTGACTTTAAAGTCAACAAAGGTTCTGCGTATGTATTTCTCCAAAGAAGGTATACAAATGGCTAATAGATGAAAAGACACTAAATATTATTAATTAGAGAAATGTCAGACAAAACCAAAAATAGACACAATGTCACACACATTAGGAGAGTAATAACCATAATAAATTAATGAATATCAAAGAGTGGTATAAGTAGAACCCTTATGAATAACTGGTAGAAATGTTCGACCACTTGTAGAAGAACTTCAGCAGTTACTCAAAAAATAAGACATAAAGTTAACTATATGACTCCCGAATTCCTCTCCTAGCCACATACATACCCAAGTGAATGAGGACATGTCCATAAAAAAAAATGTATGTGAATTTGCATAGCAGCATTTATCCATAGCAGCCAAAATGTATCAAAATTCCACATATTTATGTTGATAAATCAGTAAGCAAATGTGTGGTATATAATGAAACATTATGCAACCATAAAAAATGTTGTATCAATAACATGCTTTAACATAGATAAATATTAGAAACACTATGTTTAGTGAAAGAAGCCAAATACAACAAGCCAATATAATATAGCTTCCTATGTTATGTTGATTTGCCTACTCTAGCTATGAAATATCTAGAGTAGGCAAATCAACAGAGACTGAAAATAGAACAGTAGCTGCTTAGGGTAAAGGAAGGAATACTACTATATGGGGATGATGAAAACGTTCTACAATTAGTGCTAACAATTGTACAATCTTCTGACTACATTAAAACCACTGACACACATATTTTTAAATGGTAGAATTACAATTTGTAAACTAGTCTCAGAAAAATGAAAAGGGAGATGCTATAGGCTTACAAATCAAAAGGAAGTTACTGTGTACCCAAGGAGACATCTATTTACTAGGTTAAACAAAGCGAGCACTGTCACACAATGTGACACAATTCCCATGGAAATACATGCTATAGTCTTTTCATTCATTCATTTGCTAGTTATGAGCAAGCATGAGAGCAGCTTCTGCTTGAGGTTACCTGCTGTTGCTTGAAGGCCTGAAGAAGTACAACAATGTCAGTAAATGTGGGAGGAAACTGCAGCCGAGGACCATTATAGGAGTCAGGCACATCTATCAACCCCAAATAGTCCTCTCTATCCTTGCTTTCCCTCCTGGTGTTGTCAAAAAGTCGACTTACTAATGCTGAAAGGGAAAGACAAAAAGGTATAAGATGAAGAATCAGCGTTCTAATGCTTAACAATGCCCTATTGAATTTCTATCTCGTGTAAGACACGGTGCTGTTATGAATGCCAACAGGCAAGTAACTAGCATCCCTTCCTGGAACTGTGCTTTGTCAAAGCAGTGAATCCGTAATCAATGCAGAGGAGATCAAGAAGCACATGACTGGTCAGCCGAGGTATTTTGATATTTCTCATTTGAAACACTACTTCTTTTGTCCACTCTTACTTATCAGACTCTTACAAGCAAGGCTAAAAGCATGAACAATGCACTGTATTTGGTTCAAACAGCTGCTGCTATTCATGGTCTACATATAATTAAACTGCAGCATTCAATATTTCCTTTGTTAAATTCTTCAATACTTTAGAGGATTTTACTTAGCTTTAATTGATTTGTTTTTCTCTTTATGTACAATGTTTCTTATGTGATTTCCACTCCCCCCAACTTCTTAGGAACAAAGCAGATAAAATGTAAATGGCCAGCCATAGGCAGAAATAACCAAAGGCCTGCCCCCCACTCTGATATTTCTGTATAGTAACAGACTTCCTGCATTGGCTATTTAGAAAGGCAATTTAGTAGGGCTGAGACACACAGTCACTTTTTGCCAAGTTGCCCATGAAACAGCCCCTAGACAGAAATCTAGACAACTCAGGCAGAGAAAGATGAAAGAGGATGGGGCATACTAGTTGCAAAGTAGCCTGCCTCAATATTCTATCCTAACTTCTATCCATCCTTCTTGGAATGTGATTTTTAGCAATTTTCTCTTGAGAAAGATGGGCTAGGATAACTTATACTACTCTGAACAATGTGCTCTGAGGGCTTCCTACCAGCTCCAAGTCAGGTCTCAAGAGGCCTTAGATGATTCCATGCTCTCTGTTTTGGAACATAGCCATTTCTACTCAGCCCAGACTGTCCTACTGAAAGACTAATTACATGGAGCAGAGCAGATCAACCTAGGTAAGGCTGTCCTTGATCAGCTAATAGCTGGCAGACCTGTAGACACACAAGTGAACTCCAGCCAAGATTTAAAAGTCTGTGAAATCAACTATGCCAATATTAGAAATGTTTGGCTAATCTGTAGACTTGATAGTGAAAAGAAAACACTTGAATACTATGAAACTGAGATATTGTGGCTACCTTTCAGTATTATTACAGTAAGAAATAAGTGACCAAGAGGACAATTAAGTACTCCTCAACTCATCAACACTTATTTGTTATTTAAGATATCATAAGTTCTATGAAAAGCTCTTTTCTGAATATTTAAAGTTGGTCATCTGTAGAAGATACGGTGATAGTGGATGTAGACAGAATGCATGTTTTCCATGATCAATTATGATAAGCAATACAGTCAAGAAGTAAATTTGTAAATTTTTTTAAACTAAGAATAACATTTAATAATTACATCAAAATCTATCCTAAATTTTGGTGTATAGGATACATTTTGCTGATAGTCGATAATGCTTTATAAAAAAATGGAACTGAAATATAATGAAATCTATATTCACTGATGTTAGCAGACACCATTTTTCCCTTTCATTTTAGTCTGATACTTAAGAACAATTCAATTATTCAATTTATGTTAGAAACCAGAAGTCCATGACATCCTGCTAAGCTTGATTTCAGATTCATCATGTAGGTAGTGATGCCTAAATGCTCTACTTAACTATCCTAATGATCATGCCATCCATTTCTATTGGGAATTATCCTCCTGCATACGAAAGCTGAAATATCAGGCAACTCTTGGGAAAAATAAATAAGTGATACCCCCCACTCACAGAAACTCCACAAGAATCCCCAGCAGTTTTTCTGTGTCAGCTAATAGAGTCAGAAGCTTTTGTTATAGACTGTAAGAAAGTTATCATGAAGCACATATGATCAAAAGTAAGAGATCTTGTTTTTTAGGTGAGGTATGTATTTAGGGCATGATCATAGTGTTCATGGAAAAGGCTGTAGAGCCTTTGAAATGCACCTGACTTTAAAAAACAAATGCAAGCAGAAAAGAGAAAGAAGTTGAATGTATAGGTTTTTATATACCAATTCATATGGAGACCCACACATACATGCAGCCCCCTTTCAAGTTTTCAGAAGCTTGGCAAGTTGCTTTCTGTTGCCTATACCTTAGGTATAATCCTCTCTTTAGGCTCTGTAACACAGTAAAACATGGCTGAAGACATCTCTAATTTAAAACACAATCCCTGAATCACATATCCACATATACTGACATGTCTATATTTACTGTTCTCACTGTTTATCCTACCCCTAGACAACTTTTTCTTCTTCATCTTTTTGCTTTGGATAATTTATCTTCATTCTTCAAAATTCAGCAGGATTCCAAGTTTGAGTTCCAGATTCTATCTTTTCAATAACGAAACAACGACAACAACGATGAAGATAATGATGATGACTTCTTGAATGTTGACTATGTACCAGGCAGTGTTATAAGCAGGTGAGGATTGCTATTTTCCCGTTTTTTAGGTGAAAATGGGGCACAGTTTGTAGAGAAATGGAATCCTGCCCCTAAACTGTGTGTGCATGTGCGTTGTGGTATGATACATATATATTCAAGTATACAGGTGCATGTGGAGATGAGAGGTCAACATTAGGTGTCTTCCTTATTTGCTTTCTATGCCAGTGTTTGAACAGGGTCTCTGACTGAACTTAGAGGTCACTGATTTCCCAAGGCTGGCTAGCTAAAAGCCTCATGGATTCTCCTGTCTTTGCCTCTTCAGCACTGGAACCACAAGTGTACACCACTGTGCCCAGATATTTCTGTGAATGCTGGGGATCCAAACTCAGGTCCTCATGCTTATATGACAAGGACATTACTAAATGAGTCATTGACCTAGTGCCCAAACTCTTTTTGTCTTAATACATTTACTTACTTTACATTCTAATTGCAGTTTTCCCTCTCCTCTCCTCCCAGTCACTCTCCCCATCTCTCCTCCCCCCAACTCCCAGTCATTTCCTCTTCCATTTCTCTTCAGAAAAGGGCAGGCCTCCCATGAATGTCAACCAAATGTGGCATGCCAAGTTGCAGTAAGACTAGGTTCCTCCTCTCTTATTAATGCTAGACTACGTAATTCATTAGGAGGAAAGTAGACGCCAAACTCATAGCCATTGTGATTTTTACTCTCAATAAAAATATATCCATGTTATTTATATACCCTTAACTGATATATTGGGGAAACACAACTCTGTGAGACATGAAAGAAAAAATTACCTCAACAATGAAAACTGTTTATTTGTGTGCTAACCAAAAATCAATTTTCAAAGATCATGAAAAATGCTAAGTGTTTTAAATTAAGAAAAGATTCTATTTTCCTGGCCAGTGCTTTTGCCCATGTTGCCATTTCTCTCCTTTCTGTTAGCTAATAACAAATTCTGTCAATGCCAGTGATTAAAATCTGAGTCTAATTATGTAAAGAATAAAGTAAAATATTCTTTTAAAATCAATAAGCTTAGTACAGCCCTTCCTTCCATAGATTTAATGACCCTTATTTTTAAAATGTTTAGTGATAAATTAATGGAACTATTTCTCTAAGCCAATTCTTCAATAAAACTGCACAATATGAAATATTTGAGATTATTTTAATTTTGATTTATGTGCATGAATTTCTGCCTGCATGTATATATTACACCATATACATGCCTGGTGCACACAAAGGCAAGAGAAGCTCGTTGGATTCCCAAGCACTGAAGTTACAGATGGTTGTGAGCTGCCACGCGGAGATTAGGAAATAAACCTAGGTCCTCTGCAAGAATAGCAAAGTACTCTTAACTGTTAAGCCATCTCTCCAGCCTCTGGTAGGAAATATTAATCTATATTAAATCATTATCCTTCTATGAAGCTTTTATCAACATAAAAATTAGTAATAGAGATTCTCTTCTAATAACTACTGTATATTATGTATGAAAACTAAGCTTCAACTTTTCTAATGCATATACTGTTCTTGTGGCATATAACTAATAAACAAGAATTCCATAAATGCAAGCAATGTATGAAGATTTGTGCAACATTTATTTGGAGTTAATCCTTAGTTGTTTGCTGTATAACTTTGTGAACGTGGATTTAAACTAATTATACTAAAATATTAATACAACCAAATGATACCTCTACAAGTTGTATAAGAAAATAACTTAAACAGTTGCCTTCACCCATGCTGCAACTTCTCTACTGGCTGATAACAAGTAAATTCCGTTACTGCCTATGATTCAAACTTAAGGAAAATATCTTGTCTTTCATCTTGATTGGGAAAAAAAGATATTTTCAGAAAAAATTGAAGTTCACATTTTTTTCCACAAAGATAGAATCTGCTTAATAATAACCACCCACATATTACTTTGAAAACAAGATTCACATAGTGCTGGACAAAGAAAAGCACCATATGATACTTAGAGTTATTTTATTTCCTAATTATAAATCTCAAAAGCATTAGTGCCCATATATTAAATTCAATGGATGCCAAGATGATATCTATTAAAATAAACATTTTTTTTATTTTAAAAAACATGGAATGGAAGGATAGTCCCTTGACATGACTATTTTAAGAAACTAAGTGATACTGGTTTCCATTAAGTCATCAACAAAAATGACTTACTGTTTTTGAACACACTTTTGCTTTCTCTAGCCAATGCCATAAGATATGAAACTGAAATAAGAATGGTATCTATTATACAAAATATATAATACTAAAAAATTAGTTGGTATGATTTAAAAATTAAACTCAAGAAAAACTCCAAAAATTGATAAGAGAATTAAATACAACACAAAGATTAATCTCACAAGCTTTAATCATAATTTCATCATTGATAGGATAAATAACCTTGGATGATTACTCTTAAACCTTCAGATTCTACACTCAAAAAAGGTAAATAATTAATACTAGTAATCCTATTAGTCATGAATTCTAGATAAAATTATGGAAATTATGGAAACATGGTATATGATAAAGTTTACTACAAAAACATCAGTAACAACACATAAACTACTAGTAATAGTCAGGAGAAGCACAAAATAAGATATGGTCAAACATTTAATGGAATGCTACAAATAAGTAATGGGAAGATAGCATGCTGGAAAATATTCTATTCACCATAGCAACAAAAATTAAAACACGCCAGCATCACATACACACACACACACACACACACACACACACACACATATATATATATATATACATATACATACAGGTATTCCTAAAGAGCATTTATGTAAACTGTGTGGTCTAAGGGGACATTTTGGCTGATGGAGAGGCAGAAGAAAAGTCTAAACAACAGTTTCATATGACTCAGCCTACTCCCACCAGTCTCTGTTTAAACCTATGGCAATTTTGCCTTTTTAAAATTAAAAAACTAGAGAAGAAACTGTTATAAATGTAGACTGGGAACTTGTATGTGGCCTCTACTCTCTATTAAGTCCTATGAGCCTGTTTTAGCTCTGCAAGTTGAAGAACAGGGACATAAGCTGGCATGGTTGAGTTTTGCATAGGATGTAGTGTGCTTGCCAGCACAAGTACTACTTAGGACCCCTTTCCCTTTTATAACCAAAATGTCTTGAGACACTTTTCATGTCAAAAATCAGTCACCATCCTGGCCTAATATCTGGGAATGTTTAACTAACTGATCTTAGCACTTCAGTTAAGCAGGCCTAGGCAGAAGTTATCTGGAATCCTCTCACCAAAGAAGGTGTGAGAAACCAACCTACAAAGTACATGCATAGTGGCATATGCCTGTCATTCCAGTGCTCAATATGCTGAGGTAGGGTAATTAAGAGTTCAAAGCCAGCTTGACCTACATAGAAAGTTCAAAGTCACCTTATCCTTACTGAAACTCTGCCTCAGGAAATGAAAAGGAGAAGGGAAAGGGTGAAGAGGATAGGAGAAGGAGGCAGAAAGATCGAGGAAGAGGAAGGGAGTAAAGAGGAGAATGCATATGTTCACCAAAAGACATACTACATAAATATGCACGGCAGCACAATTATACTGTCAAATTGGAAACAACCCAAGCACACATAAACAACCGAATGCATAAATTACAGTGCATTGTTAAAATGGAATGCTATTCCACGATAAGAATGACTAAATTACAATAACATGATCTCACAAGTACGATGTTGAGTAAAAGGAACCTAGATTCAAGGTCTATTATGTATGTTTCTACTTGTACAAATAAATTACAAACAAGAATAATTAATTAAGTTATGATATAGAAGTTCAAAAATATTTCCATAGTGTGCTGGGAGTTGGGTTCTAACTAGATGAAGCAGAAGGGAAGTTACTGTGGCTCCGATAATGATTGGGTGATACATACTTTTTTAACTTTTGAGAGAAGATCTCATGTAGCAAGGATGACCTTGAATTTCTAGTCCTCCTACATCCTCCTCAAAACCTTAGATTGTAAGCCTGTGTCGGCATGCTTGACTCCTGCAGTCTAGGGATGAGCGTCAGCCTAGCACTCTCAACTGACCTCCATCCCTAGCCATCATGTCTTAGTTCTCGTTCTCAGTACTTGTTTCCTTGGCATGTTGTCTTTGAGAAAATTTCAGTCATACATAATTTGTATATTTTCCTACAATGTGCACTATGTTTCAAGAAAAACTCTGTTCCCTTCTTTGAGAAGAAATGTTCTGTTATATTTTTAAATCATATGCAAAGTTTCTTTTTCAAAATGTAGATTTTAAAAAATGGAGCGTCTGAGTAAATATCTCTGAGCTGCAACCCAGCCATCTGTGGCTCTAAAATCCCATAAAAGTGACTCTGAAGGGAGTCTAGAATAACATATTAGCTCTTTAGTAGAGAGAGCCATGTTTCATTTCATCATTTCACCCCCCACACCAAAATATTTTTGATCAAGAACATGAAACACAAATGGCTGTCATCAAAATGGCAGAGTACCTACTTCCATTCAGTTCCTACTCACTAGGGTTGGGTATTCCAGCACTCAGAAAGTGTCTATGGATCTGTAAATGCTTTCATTAGTTTCACTTGTATATGTTTGGCTCAAACCATGCCAGGAAAACACCACTCTTCTTGCCACTTTGAAGAGTATTTCCAGGCCAGAAAGATGGCTTAGTGGGTAAAGTGCTTGCTGCTAAGCCAGATGACCTGAGTTCTAAGATCCTCATGGTAGAGAAAACCAAACACTGCAAATTGTCTTCTGACCCCCACACACATGGCATGTATGTATGTATGTATGTATGTATGTATGTATGTACGTATGTATGTATGTATGCATACTTTTAATTTTTGTGATGCTAGAGTGTTTTAATTTTTGTTGCTATGGTGAATAGAATATTTTCCAGCATGCCATCTTCCTATTACTTATTTGTAGCATTCCATTAAATGTTTATGACCATTTCTTATTTTGTGCTTCTACTGAATATTACTAGTAGTTTCCGTATTGTTACTGATGTTTTTGTAGTCAACTTTACCATGTACCATGTGTTTCAGTAATTTCCATAATTTCATCTAGTATTCATGACTAATAAACGGTAAGCCATTTCTCCAACCCCAATAGTAGTGTACGTCTTTTAATTAGTTTCTCTCTTCTCTTTCCTCTCTCTCTTCTCTCTCCCTCTCTCTCTCTCAACACACACACACACACACACACACATGGGAGGGCTGTTCCTAAATTTCTTGCATGTTATTAAATAAAAAAAAATGGTTAGCCCAAAGAGGCTTTTTGGTTTTGTTTTGTTTTACAGCTTTTAGATTTGGCATCTACTTTGGAAGTAACAGGGAGATTTTATTTAGCAAGAAAAATATATGACTTATGTATAATTATAATTTTAAACTCCTATACAGCCTGCTCTAATAAAAATGTTTATATAGATGATAGACAAATTGATATCTGCATTATAGAAAGTATCTTAGTCCAGTTTATGCTATTGTAGCAGAATGCCATAAACTGGATAATTAAAGCAAACAGAGTATATCAATGTTGATTTCTGATTCTTTTAAATTCTGGTTCAGAAAATAAACTGAGTCTTGTGTATCTTATGTATGGAACAGTTGTCACTTTTTAAAGGGAATTATAAGAACAATTACTATATGTTATAGATTTTTAAATATTCAGATATAAAGGAGAAATAAAATATAAACTACAAACTGTCTAAGGGTTCTAAAAGTTTGGGAAATCTAAGATCAAGGAGAAGTGTTGAGTGAAGACTTTATGCTGTAAGCCATCACATCACAGAGCAAAAGGAGAGGTGCAAGGAGAGGAATGGGTCCGATCCATAGGCATAAGGTCACCACTATTCAAATAAAGAATCCAATATGGAGAGTCTCTAACTTAAACAGCTCTTACAGGGCCCACTTTAACTTATTTCATGAACTCTGGGGAAAATATTTAAGAAAAAGCAAACATACAGACCAGAGGGGGGAAGAAAAATTACATTTCATCTAATATTTTCACCTTGACTCCACTGCATGAAATACTTAAAATACTTGAATTTTTGTAAGCATAGAAGTTCTATGGGTAAAGCATCCAATCTTCTTCCATAAGCTACTGTTATGTATCAACAGATTGTGGTTCAAGACAAAGTATTTAACAAATGAATGCTCAATATTATCATTTCTTTTTCATTAAATGCTGATTTAGCAAATCCCATTCAGTTAGGAAAAAAAAACAAGTTGAACTGAGTTCATTAGTTGTTTGTTGGGTGTCATGCAGACAAGAAAGGTAAGCATCTTTTAATTGCATAGTATCTCCCATTTTCATTTACATTTCTTTTTTTAATATTTTCTTTTTTCATATCAGGTTTATTCTTTTTTTATTGGATGTTTTTTATTTACATTTCAAATGTTATCCCCTTTCCTGGTCTCCCCCCAAAAACCATTTAAATTTCTTAATGAAGGCAATTCAATTACTAACAACTGCTTCTCAAAAGCCTATACTTGAGGAGTGAAATAAATGTTTAGCAGTTAAGAGTACATACTATCCTTGCAGAGGGCCTGAGTTCAGTTCCCAGTACTCATATTGGGCAACTCATAACCTTCTGCAACTCCAGCTCCAGGGACTCCAATGTCTCCCTTTTGACCTCTGTGGACTCTGTACATACCTGCACACCCCCACACATATATATAACTTAAAAGTAAGAATAAAGCCTTAAAAGGATAAACTTTCTTCCTACTTACCTGAATCTTCATCATTTGTCTTTGCATAGGTTTCCAACATGAAAGAAAAGAAGTTGGATAGCTGTACAAGATAAAATTATGCAAATCATTAATGAAGAGTAAGGAGATACCATAGCAAATAGCAGAGTTCTACTGAAGTCCCTTACTCTCCTGCTGTGTTCATCTTCCTGCTACAGCACATGCCAAGAGTCACAGATGGGCAGTACCACACAGAGATGCAAAGAAAATTATATATGAATTCTTCCCTGGGAAGCTTCCCGTCCACAACTGACTGAAGCAAGAGTGTAACCACACAGCTCTCCACCTCCTCGCCATGTATGGGACAAGCTATGACACATTTAAGCATTTCTCCTGGGATCAGGCTGAAGCTAGACTTGTTCAGAAAGAACACTTTTTCTCTGGTTTCTTTGCTGGTCCTGTCTTGCTTTCTTTACTTCCTTAAAGGTTATTCCAGAAAATAATCTGTCAATCTCAGTAAGTCACTGTCTTAACCAGACTCCATTTCAAGGAGTCCACTCTAAGGCAACTACAAAGTTTTGTTCATTATGCTCTCTCCCTTTTATCTATTTGGTGGCATAGTAAATACTGTTTAAAGTGATAGCCTACATGGGTTTGGAGAGATTGCTCAGTGGCTAAGAGTACTTGCTGGTTTAATTCCCAGCACACACATAGCAGTTTACAAAATATGTGTAACTCCAATCTCAGGGGATTCAATTCCTTCTTCTGTCTCCTATGGGCACTCAACACACATGATGAACAGACATACATGAAGGCAAAACACCTATACACAAAAATAAATAAATACTTCTTAAAGGGTTCTAATCAGAGCAAAGGGAACATTGAATGACTTGTAGCTTTTGTTGTGGTGGTTGGTGGTAGTAGTGGGTTTTGAGTTTTGTTTTTGTTTTGTTGGTTGGTTGGTTGGTTTGGTTTAGTTGATTTCTTTTGTTTTGTTGAGACAGGGTCTCATTGCGTAGCCTTGACTGTTGTGGAACTCACTGTATAGACCAGATTGGCCTCAAACTCACAGAGATCCTCCTGTTTCTGACTCCTGAGTACTTAGATTTAAGACATGTACCACCATGCCTGGACTAACCTATACTATTTTAATGGCTACCAAGAAGAGATTTGCCAACCTAACTTTTTTTTTAACTTGGTTTAATTATTTTTAAAAATCATAGTCTGACACTTAAATATGATTGTTAAAACTTTAAACAATATCAAAGGAAAATAAGAAGTCTCTCTTAATATCCCTGACCACTCATCAATGATACCCTTGTCCCTGCCAGTAGCTACTATACAGAGTTTATTATGTTTCTTTTTTCCAGAGTTTGATTGCATGCTTAATTTTCTTTTATATACTGAGGTAAACTCTAGGCAAGTTGGTTCTTTCATTACTAACTATATTGAAGAACTTTCTAAGATCATTTTATGGTTAAAGGTTCTCATTTTTATCAGTGAGTATTAAAGCTAGAGTTATGAATTTTGTGCTGTAAGCTTTATAAAGGACTTCCACATTCACAGATTTTCTTTTAGAACTTTCATCAGCTTGTTCCCAGGAAAATCTTTCTCTTTTAAGGCTTAAAAGTAGCCTGTCTGAAGGGGTTTGGAGATAGCTTAGTTGGCAAAGTGCTTGCCATGAGAACTTGACTTTGATCCTAGGAACATATATAAAAAGTCAGACAGGGCAGTTCTACATATATTCCCAGAATTCAAGAGGCAGAGACAAGAAGGTCCCCAGCAATCACTTCCTTAATAGCCTAACCTAACTGCAGAGTTTTAGATCTCAAGGAAACATCCTATCTCAGAAAAACAAAGATGAACAGCTCTTAAGGAATAATACCCATTCCACACACATGCACATGTATATGCGCACACTACTATACCCACTCACACAAGAACATATGCACAACTATTTTTTCTGGGTTAAGGATATGGCTCAGTGGTACAGTGTTTACCTAACATGCACAAGGCTCTGGGTTCAACCCTCCCACTTGCATTTTAAAAAGTTCCATTCATAAAGTAATGACTTCATTTACCATTAGGGAATATGCTCGAAAAATAGGAAAAGACTATTTTTATTAGTTAGACATCTGGCATTGCTCTAAAAATGCGAACTTCAAAGCTGGAAAAATCTTCCTCAATCACAATCTCTCAATAGCTAGTTACAAAACAATGTCATTATAGCCTCTGTGAAAGCATTTCATGAAGGTTCCTCTGCTTCAAACAGACCTATTTCAAAACAAGAAGAGAGGAAGAAGGAGGGGAAGAGAGAGGGTATGGAAGGAGAGAAGGAGGGAGGCAGGGAGGGAGAGAAAGAGGGAGAGAAAGAGAGAGAGGGAGAGGGAAAGAGAGAGAGAGAGAGAGAGAGAGAGAGAGAGAGAGAGAGAGCTGCTTCATTCCAAACAGACCTGCATTTGGCCTTGCTCGTCAGCATATTCAATAGACTGGAAGATGGCGAGGGCATAATGTTGTCTGGCCGTCAGTCGAGCTCTGTACCGTCGGTACCAATTTTGGATGACTAATGCGGCTCTCACCACTGCAGACCCACAGGATATGAAAGGCAGAGAAAAACAATTACATACAGCTTTGGGGGAAGCAGGTGCTTTAACAAGAAAACAATCAAACCATTTTTTTAGTCCTACAAAATTGGAAAATTATAAACAATAAGATTGACCTTTATGCTTTTTATAAAATGTTCTTCAGTCTCAAGCACTCGGAGAGCTCAAAGAACAATGATGTCATAGCCATTAAGGGTAGAAGTTTCAAAGTAAGATTGCCTGAACTTGGTGCTGCCTGTCAGTCACTAGGAAAAGGAGTGCAGACTTGCAGTGAATGTATACCATGGAGTATCTTGTCACCATTAGAAGCAATGAATTAAATAAGCCCTTGGAAATATGGATGTGCTGGCTGATTCAAATGTAGATACATATGCGAATAGGGAAACTTAATTGAAAAAAACTAATGCCTCCATAAGATTGGCCTCTGTAGGGTATTATCTTGATTAATGATTAATGTGAGAGGGCAAAGCCGATTGTGAGGAGTGTCACCTTGAGGAAAGTGGTCCTAGATGGTGTAAGAAAGCACACTGAATAAGCCAGGAGGAGTAAGCCATTAAGCAGTCCTACACCATGGCCTCTCCATCAGTTCCTGCCTCCAGGTTCAATCTGTTTCCCCAGGAGTTCTTCTTTTCACCAAGCACAGAGGCATTGTTCAACATGGTTCACAAGTACTTATAGAGTTCCTATAGTCCTCCAACACCATGAAGCTAAGAGAGATAGAAGTACCTACTTAAGCACACTTAGCCAGTAAGTGGAAGTGGACAGTGAAAACTGGAGCACAGACCTGACTCCAAGGCACAGGCTTTTTACCTCCAAAGAGATGTTGATCTATTGCTATTCCTCAGTTTCCCCATTTACACAATGATATAATGAAAGAAATCATCACTGGACTTCCATCTACTTAGTATTAACAATGTTAACCAATAGATAACCAAGCTGATTTCATTAATAATAGACTGGTCTACTTCAACACTTTCAGTGCCTACAAATATCACCATCTCCATGATACATGTAAAGAAACTGAATTCATAGCAGCAAATATGTTATTCAAAGTCACCTAGCATAGATAGCTCTGACTCCAAACCCTGAGTTCTGAACACTAGGGCCAGTTATTTCACCCCCTAGTCCATTTAGACCTTTCCTTCCTTTGAATAATAACCACTCTTTACTAAATATCTAGTATAGTTTGACAGTAACTGGATACTACAGATATCATCCTTTCTGCTCCTTCCCAATACAGGGAGGAATGGGAGCTAACATCCTTCTTCTGTCTCTGCTTAGACTCTTTGTATTTATTCACATGGTTGAAATTCTAACACACATGGAGGAGTTGCTGCTTTCTCTGGTGACTCACAACTAGGCAAAGCCTTGATAATAAATGACTCTTAAAAGATATTTTAACGTTTATATGTATGAGTATTTTGCAAACATGTATGTATGTATGTGCACCAGGTATATGCCTATGCCCACAGAGTCTCAGAAGAGGGGTGTTAGATCCATAAAACTGGAATTACGGGTGGTTGTGGGCCACCATGTTGGTGCTTGGAATCAAACCTGGGTCCTATGTGAAAACAACAGATATTCATTACTGCTGAGCCATCTCTCCAGTCCTATACATGACTTTTGAGTGCTCATGCCCAAATGAAATACCTATATCACCCCCTCCAAGGCTAAGGAAGCATCAGGGAATAAAGAGTAGAAATAAAGAGCTAGAGGATAGGAAAGAACATTGTGAACTACCATCTTTTGGACATGACTGGCTGTTACATCCATGAACTCACATCAGTGAGGATTACCTGCTCCTGAATGGGCGTCAACGTTCTTTCTACCATGAATGGAACAGGAGTCTATGAGGCCCCACCCCTCCATGAGGAGCTATAAGCAGTTAAGAATTGCTATGGGAGGTAGGAGTCATATTCCTCAGTGGTATAGCCACCAGTAAGATGGCCTCACTCAAGTGAACAGCCTTCAACCCATGCTCATACAAACAACCCTAATTAAATGTATGACACACAAAAGGATGGAAAAGTGGAAAAGGGACTTGTTGGGAAGAAGTTCAGTGTGGGAGGATATGAGAAAAAAACGGAGGGGAGAACATGATCAAAATACATTTTATATGAAAGGAATTATTAAAGAACTAAAAAGCTAAAACAAAAACAACAAAAAGGAAAGAATAAAAAATCCCAGTATATTTGAGGTAGGAGAAATGCACCTCAATTGCCTGTCATGCCTATCACGCACAAAGCCCTGTGATGAACCCCCAGTGCTGCAAAAATCCAGGTGTGGTGGTTGGTATGAATCTGTATTCCCAGCAGTTAAAACATAGAGGCAGAGCAGCAGAAGTTCAGTGGTCCTTGGCTACAAAGCAAGTTAAAGGGCTGCCTGATTGCATGACACCCTATCTTAACAAAGAAAGACGTCCGGCACAGTTAACATTTACTGTGAAGATTGCCTACAGAGAGACAGTATTCCTGTTCTATAATGTTTCTACAGAGAACAGTACCACATGTGATGAGGACAAAGACTATAAGGTGAGAGTATGGCACAATACTACATGCTACCTCACGATTTGTGGCTGATTCCAAACGCCACATTGGGTTCCATGCACAATGGTCATGCACCTAGGTTCTAGAATTAAGAGACCTGAATCTGGCTTTGCATTTCCTCATTGACAAGCAGGGTGACCCTAAGAAATATACCTCTGGATCTCAGTTGTGTTATTTGGCAAACTATGGCTAATGACAATTCATAAGAAGGATTAAATCAAATCAAATCAAATCAAATTATCTACTTAGGATGGCTGGCACAAAGCAAATGTTCCAATTTGTCTTGCTCACCAACTTCTTACCTGGATTTTTTAATTTCTTGCAGTATATTACAATGATAATTATCACCAGAGACAAGAATCTATTAAAAAACAAACAAATGGAAACAACTTGGCAATAAAAAATGGCAACAGAAAAGCCATCTGTGAGTCTTTTTGTGTTGTCCTTGATGCCTCCAAATTTGGATCCCTTCCCCTTACCTGGACTGCCTGGTTGGGCCACAGCAGGAGAGGATATGCCTAGTCCTGCTGGAACTAGATGTCCCAGAGTTGGGTGGTACCCAAGGGAGGCTACCCCCTTCTCTGAGAAGAGGAGGGGAAAGGGATTTTTAAGGGTGGGACTGAGAGCAGAGGAGGGAGGGGGCTGTGATCAGGATGCAAAGGGAATTTTTAAAAAGAATATTAACATGGGCAAAAAAAAGAATATAAAAGCCATGTGTGCTGGTTTTTTTTTTTTTTAAAAAAAAAAGGACAGGTAACTTACCTATGCTGTTGCTTCCTAAGGGATATATATGGCAGTAACTTTTTTTTCCTCCTGTGTGGAATTAATGTGATCGGAAAGAGACACCTTCTTACACATCAAAACAGCAAGACCAGAAGCAGCTCTTAAGCTTTCCAACAAGAAGAGAGCTAGAAAACACTGACCTTCACCTCCTTGGGATATATTGAAGCCAAAACCCCTCAGAAAGTCTATCACATTTGGTTTCTACCTTGTGCTACTTTGGAATTTTCTGATCCAGCAGCGGGCCATCAGCGGCATAGTATTACCCTGCAGTGTGTAGGTGGGCTCTCAGGTACAAGGTAGAATCTTCTAGACCTGCTATTGGTATGCCTTTGTCAGTTCCTTCCCTTCCTGGAGAGGTTTCTGAGGAAGTTGAATGCTCAAAAAGACAACAGTAGGGTATGGATCAAAACCCACTTTATTGGTCAACTGTGGCCCAAGTATTCAAAATACCAATGTAGAACTCTGTTAGGGATCTGAGTTGGAGGATACAGGAAGTTGGAAGCTTGAGATCTAAGCAGGTCCTATTATTTTTTTACTCCACTGAGATGAGCTCCCCAGCTCCCCCATCAAATGCCCTCTAATTAGAGTTGTATTTCCCCATAGTCTTTCCCTCCTCACCTACACTCAGTTCACCTGCAAAGTCTATTTCCCCTCCTCAGGAAGATCCATGTGCCCCACCTTGATCCCTTGTTGTCACTAAGCCTTTCTGTGTCTGTGGATTGTAGCATGATTATCCTTTACAGCTAATATCTACTTATAAATGACTACACACCATGTTTGTCTTTCTGGGTCTGGGCTACATTATTCATTAATTCATCTTTTTCTTAGTATACCAAAATAAAATACAGTAAGATAAAATAAGAACTATCACATCAAAGCTGGTCACGACAAACCAACAAAAGGAAAAGAGCCCAAGAGAAGGCACCAAAACCAGTGATCCATCCTTTCTATGTGAGTTTCTCTTTATGCTGACTGACAGATGGCTTAACTTGCTTGGGTTTTGTTTTTTAAACAGGAGCATCCTTGGCAGTTGGTTAAGCCAGGACTTTCACATCTGGAATTATAAGGTATTCAGACTCTGCTTTTGAAATTCTGCTGGCAGAGGCCTTCTGTGGAAGCACAGGGATGAGTGAAATGTTAATGTACCTTTAAGGAGCCTGGCAGTCAGTCAGGACGCCACAGAGCCCAAGTGAAATAGAGCTGATTAAAAGGAATTCAAGTGAACTGGAAAGAGAATGGATCCTCCAGTGGCAAAGGCTTTAATTGAGAAGGAAAATTATTCCCTCAACTGCTCAAAGCATGGTAAGAATAGAGTATGGCTTGCCGCTTGGTGGGAACCACAGGTGTCATTATTGTTACTTTGTTTACCTATATTTTATAGCTGCCACCTGTAAGACAATGGGGATATTGTAGCCCCACTCCCAACTTCACTTGAGAAACAGTATTAGACACAAGCTTTGCGGACATAAGATGGTCACAAAGCCTATTACTTGAACGATGCCACTGTTCCTATGTCAAATGCCATAGGCAGGAAGATGTCTGGAAGTTTAAGTACAGCATGAACTACACAGTTAGTTCTAGGCCACCCTGGGCTACAGACGGAGGCTCTCCTCTCTCTCTGTCTCTTTCTCTGTCTCTCTCTCTCTGTTTCCCTCTCTCTCTCTCTCTCTCTCTCTCTCTCACACACACACACACACACACACACACACACAAAGAAAGGAATGTTATTGCTGGCATGACAATATTAAAAGGTAAGACATTTGGGGTGTCCTTCTGCCCCTCATAAATTGATTGGTGCTATTATCTTAGGAGTGGGTTCCTGGGGAAAGGATGATTTAGCTCCATTCTCCTCTCTTTGTGCATGGGCTCTCTCATTACACCATGTTCTCAGTCATGTTATGAGGCAGCAAGAAGCCCCTTATCTAATATTAATACCTTCATATTAGACTTCCCTATCCCCAGCACTGTGAGAAATGCCTTTTGTTTATAAATCACGTAGTCCGCAGTATCCTGTTATAGCAGCAGCAAATGCACTACAACAGGATAATCAAAGCAGAGCGCTCATTACATTATTTAGACTTGCTCATCCACAAACTCTGGCTTCCCAGCAGAGCAAGGGATAGTCTTGAAAGGCATGTTTTTACATTTTTAGACTACACTTATTTGTTTGCTGCAGGTGGTAGTAGTGTGTGTCTGTGTGTACATGTACATGCTATAGTGCACATATGAGAGTCAGAGGACAACTTACAGGAGTCATTTCTCTCCTGTCAGCATTATGGGTACCACAGATCAAACTCAGATCGTCAAACTTGGCAGCAAGCCCTTTACACACAAAGCCATCTTGGAAGTCCCTGAAAGGCATTTTTGAAAGACTTTTTGAAGTGTGTGTGTGTGTGTGTGTGTGTGTGTGTGTGTGTGTGAGAGAGGGGGGG
>NW_021604662.1:340598-374487 GCF_004785775.1 Grammomys surdaster | reverse complement strand
GAGAGAGGGAGAGGGAGAGGGAGAGGGAGAGGGAGAGGGAGAGGGAGAGGGACAGGGACAGGGAGAGGGACAGGGAGAGGGAGAGGGAAATTGATTATAGGAGTCTGTGGAAGCTAGAGGCATTAGATCCCTGGAAAAGGACTTACAGGTGGTTGGAGGTTGTCTTATGTCACACACACACACACACACACATCCATTATATATAACTTCAGTCCTCTGCAAAAGTCCTACGTGTTCTTGACCACTAAGACATCATTCCAACTCCAGACATTTTCTGGACTAGAGCATGAAGCTCAATCTCCAAATGATGATGGGTGTTTTCAAATCATCAGTTTCTTTAAGAGACGATGGAGATGATAATTTTATCCTTGTCGAAACCTCTGACTTTCCAATTGGACAAGAGTGAGAATTAGAAGCCATTTATATTACATTTTATTTACTTGTTCATCTACTCACCAACCCTATAAGAGGCTTTAAACCTAAGTTCTGAATTTGTAATTAGAATATTTCCATTTTAGTCTTTACTGAACCAGGTGCCAGCTGTGTAACTTCAAGCAAATCAAGTAACCTCTCTGGCCATCATTTCTCCTGTGAACACTGACAACTTTGGGTTTATGTGATCTCTAAGATCTTTTCCAATTAGAAAATATTCAAAGCATCTGCTTTTTTAGTGACACAGCTGCAGCCAACTTATTATTGCACATAGCAAAGTTGAAAATAACTATTGAAGGACAAACTACTATGATGTGGAAAACTCAATGATCAACCAGAAACTTTTGGGGGAAAAAACCCACAAGACACATTTTAAAGGCTACTCAAAACTAAGCAAGACTTGGTACAGATGTAGCTCAGTGGAACAACACTTGCCTAGCATGTATAAGACCCTGGTTTTCATCCATAACACTGCTAAATAAAATTAAATAAACAATGAATAAATAAATTATCCCTGTAGGAAAATATAAGTCAAACCACAAATAACTTTGGTTTTTCCATCAAGAAACTGTGGTCAAAGTTGATAACAATTGTTTCAGGAATATTCATTTTCCTAGTATGACTTTCCCAACCCTTCAAGCCTTGTCTTATTTTGTTGATTGTTTGCTTTATGTCAGCATCTCTTCATGAAGTCAAGGAACTTGCAATTCTCCCCTCTCCCTCCAAGGGTTGAGGTTACAGGCCTGTACCACCACTCCCAATGTGCTTCTTTTAAAAAATTGGATTATGACTGCTAATCTGTTGACTGGCATGATCAAGGGTGAGGAAAGATGAATGCAGAAGAAAACGAAGACCAGAGGAGCTGAAATCAACTGACACACAGGCAGAGCCTAGGGCATAGAGGTTTCAGTGGAGAAAAGAGGTCAGAGTACGAGTTGATAACTACAAAAATTTCCAGGGTAAGCCACAGTGTCAGGAAATGAAAGTAAGCAACTGAGTGGTGGAGGTTGCTGAACTCAGGAAATCAAAGAACTAAGGTGTCACAAAGCATTGTGGTGGCAGGGCATCAGATCCAATGAAAAAGTCTCAAGTTACAGGATGGTGAGACTTGGAGAAAGTCCTTGATGAATTAGATGTTAAGGAAAATTTCCCCCCCTGAACTATCTCTCCAGCCCAACACTGAAATTTTTTAAGAGTATAGAATTGTTGTTCATAAAATATCCCTCAATTTTAATTTTTCTGCTATTTCTTCTCGATTTCATCTGGGTTATATATTTTGCTGGGACATGCAATGTGCCCTTCTCTGGGCGGTTATCAAGAAGCACATTATGGAGCTGGGAAGTTGGCTCAGCAGGTAAAAGCACTTATTGATGTTGTAAAGGATCAGAGTTTAGTTCCCAGAACCTACATGGTGGCTCACAAGCATCTATACCTCCAGTCCCAGGGCATCTGATGTCATCTTCTGGCCTCTATAGGCATACATGCAGGTAAAACACTCATACACAAAATAAAACAATAAATCTAAAAATGTAAAGGTAACAATTAAAAAAATAAGCACATGATGTTCAGTTTCATCAATGATTATGAAATGATGATGATAATGTAATGATGATAGCCATAGGGTCGAAAATCTACTACCCAAGAAGTGCAGTCTTGTATCCTTTTAATAAACAATCTGCTGTAACATGCTTGGAGACTATGGGGATATCTACTGAGTTCTGATTAAAGCAATTGCTTCCATGGCGGTGACAGAACAGTCACGTTCCAACTCATTCTTTTATTTATATTAGGATTTGGATTTTCAAAACCCCACTGAAAGCCCGTTTTTATCCAACAGGGAAATGGCACAACACAAAGATTACAAACAGCCATCTTATGAAAGTTTACATTACAAGTGTAATCCTTGGCTACACCACTAGCTTAGGAAGGTGTGAAGGTCTAGCTAGGTAATACCAAAATAAAACAAGACAGTTCAGTAAACCACTTGGAGCAGGACAAAAGCAGTAACCCATTTTCTGTAAGAATCATTGTGAAGCTATCTAAATTGTAATGCTGTTGTACTCTTAACTATCTAAAAGAACTGTAGCTAGATGAAGGGATCAACCTCATTTTTAAGTATTTTAAATTTTTTTCTCATAGGAAATATGCTCTATGCAACACTTCAGTAATGATGTTTGATCTTACATAGAAAAACCTAAATGTCTTGATGACAATTCTGTTTTATCTCCCTTGCTATTAATTACTAATCACATTTGTTCTTCAAAGGTCAAATACAATCAGAATTTTGTCAGTGATACCTGCTAAAAGCCTAATAGAATATGAACCATAATTATAGAAATGTTCTGATTATGGAAAATAACTGGCAACTGCAGCTTAGGTACTGTCCTTTCTGATATTAATTTGAAATATGTCTCTCTGTAATAGGATTTTTTTTATGGTTAATAGGATGCAACCAGAAAGATGGCCTAGTAAAAGCTAAAAGCTAGTATATAAAAAAAAGTCACTCAAATAGATAATGCCACATCATTTTATTTTCTGCCATTTGAAGATTCTTGATTCAAAAACTGGTATTTAAATAGCTTGTCAGGGTCTGAAAATATTTAGGAATTTAAAAGCAAACGTGGGCTAATCACACAAAAAGTAAAGGAAAAAGTGAAAATTTATTTAATTGGTATATAGAATTAAAAGGTTGTTGGAACTGAGTTGTTATTTTAGTTTGGTTTGGGATTTTTATCCATTTTATTCAAACAAGAAATGTGTTTATATTATCAATCCTACACAAGTCTCAAGGCAAACATATTATCATATCAAAAAGTGATTGATTCGCTATTATTA
Organism: Grammomys surdaster; assembly: GCF_004785775.1. Taxonomy (NCBI): domain Eukaryota; kingdom Metazoa; phylum Chordata; class Mammalia; order Rodentia; family Muridae; genus Grammomys; species Grammomys surdaster. The sequence continues at coordinate 371,220 of NW_021604662.1, read as the reverse complement.
AGAGGGACTACAATCTCAAATGAAAAATAAGTGATCTCCTTTTACAAAGAAAAGTTTTCACGGAAATTCTCAATAAACTGGGAATTATATGATGCAATGAAAAATGAAGGCATAGAATTAAAGTCATAAAGCCACCACGGAGGAGCATGAGGGTGACAAAGTAAGAAGCCTAAGAGGAACCCAGGGGACTTCCAACATTTAAAAGTTGGAAGAAAGTGGAGCCAGTGTGAACAATTCAGATGAAGACATAAAAGGAAACCTGGAGGAACGTGTTGTCACTGAAGCCAAGGGCAATAACTGCTTTACGAAAGGCATGTGCAAAAATGCCATGTTCTGCCAGAAAGTTGAGCAGAATCAGACCAGACATGCTCCACTGAATTTTGAAGCTATTTAAGAATCTATCAGTTCATTTTTTCCTGATCTAGGACTGATAAGGAAAAAGAGACAGCAATTTTGGAAGATGGGAAATTCTGAACGTAAGGTTATCTATTTGTAGATACCATCACCGTTGTTAAATTTCTTCAATAGGATTCAGTTTTGTAATTATGTAAGAGAATATATTTCTCTTTAGAACATTCATGGTGAGGTTTATAAAGGTCAACATAATAATGGCTTCAAGTTTTTCTTTTCAAATAGAAAGAAGATTGAGGATGGAAAGAGAGAAAGGATAGCAAAATATGAACAGGTGAAGCTAGCTAATAGGTATATGGGTATTCACTGTCCTCTACATCCACATAGAATTTGGTTTTCGATAACAGCAAATTAGAAGGAAAGTAACACAAAGGAAAACAAAATTTCATGAGAAAAGTAAGGGAGCTGGAGTGATGACTCAGTGAGTCTCACTGTATAATGTGAAGATGTGAGTTAGGACCCCAGCACCCAAATAAAAAGCCAGGTTGAGCCATGCCTGCCTGTAATGCCAACACTATAGGGAGTGAAGACAGGAAGGTGGGGTAGGAAAGCTTGCCAGCTGCCAGCCTAGCTCCAGACTCATTGAGAGGACTTGTTTCAAAAGAATAGGCAAAATGATGTAAAACAAGGTACACTCTATGTTCTCCTCCTGGCCTCCATTCATGCAGAGGTGTGCACATGCACATACACACACACACACACACACACACACACACACACACACACCCCTCACATCCACACATACATCCATACATACAAACACACACACTCACATAAACACAAAAAAGAAAAAAATTAAAAGACAAGAACTTAACACCAAGAGGCTAATGGGTAACAGCTAGCAGAACAGGCAGAAAGGGAAAAGCAGTGTTCCAACAGTTCTACACAGTCCAACAGACTTCCAGTGACAAGATTTACAATATATCTACTTCACTAAGGAGGAAAACAAAGGAGGTGGCAGCTTAAAGTGACTTCTGCTACATTTTCCCAGTACCAATAAAGACTGCTTAATAGCAACCATAACAACAACAACAAACCAATAATAACAAGAATAGCAAAAGATAGCTGGGCGGTGGTGGCACACGCCTTTAATCCCAGCACTTGGGTGGCAGAGGCAGGCGGATTTCTGAGTTCGAGGCCAGCCTGGTCTACAGAGTGAGTTCCAGGACAGCCAGGGACTTTCTATAAAGAGAAATCCTTTCTTGAAAAAACCAAAAAAAAAAAAAAAAAGAACAGCAAAAGATTCTCTAAACTTGGAGAACATTCATTAAGAAATATGAAAGATAAAAGAAATAATTTCATAATTCATTTTCATAAGGTCCTAAATTTAAATATACATTTAAAATTGGGAATGAGGGGCTAGGGCACATAGGGCTAGAAGTAACCATAGAGATTCTCTCAAGCAGTTGTGAAAAGCTTTTAAATAAACTAATTTTAAATTAATGAAGTATTTTTTTCTAAATTTTTCTTTAAAATGTTATCAAGAACTACAGAAATGTTTGGTTTCCTACTTAGTATTTTTCAGATTTTTAATTTCGTGTGTGTGTGTGTGTGTGTGTGTGTGTGTGTGTGTGTGTGTGTGTTTATGCATGTGTGTGTGCTCACATGCATGTTTGGGTATGTGTACAAATGCATGTGCATGCATGTGGAAAGCAGAAATCAACAACAAATGACTTCCTCAATTGCTTCCTGCCTTATTTTCTGGAACTCAGTGTCTGACTGAATCTGGAGCCCACTTATTTAGCCAGAATGGCTGTCCAATAATCTCCAAGGTTACTTTTTTCTACCTATTCAATCCTGAGTGTGTGTGTGTGTGTGTGTGTTGGAAATTGAACTCAGATCCTAGGTCCTCATACTTGCTGGTCAAGCACTGTATTGAACCAACTCCCTAGTTCCCTTCACAGTTTTTCAGATTTTTAAGTAAAAACAGAGAACAAATAGTGTGTTCAACAGTAATATCCATTGTAAAATTTTCTGTTATAGCTTAAACACCAAATTTCAAAGCCAAAGAGGTGTGGTCTCTTTCTGCTCTTTAGTCCTTAAAGAAATATATTTCTAAGTGGTCCAAGGTCAGAAATAAAAGAAAATATACTAGTGCTCTCAAACTAGTCTGAGTAGAACAAAAAAACAATAGATTATTAACTGAAGCCTATTGATATTTTAAGTATAAAGGGAGTTTCAGCAGAAAATTATAACGTTTAATATCTGTTCATTGCATAAATTCCAATTCTCCAAGTTAAGACAGCATACAAGACGGGACTGGAATAAAAGCTCACTCACTATGAATTTGTGAGGACCCAAGTTTGATACGCTAGAAAGCTAGGTATGGCACATGCATATACACTCAATCTTAGAGCAGAAGCAGCAAAAATCAGGGCAGATCTCTAGAACTCACTGCTCACCATCTGGCCAGCCTAAAATATTTTGTGAGCTTCAGGTCAGTGAAATATTTTATCTCAAAAATTATGTGGATGGCTTTGAGGAACAACAACCAAAGTTACCTTTTAGCCTCCACATGTAAACAAACACGTGTACCCAAACACACACACAAACACACACACACACTAGTGCACACATGCATGCAGAATTAAACTTTAGACTCTGTTAGTTCTAGCTCCAATTCAGCCTCTGACAGCTAGTATATAATGCTGAATAATTCTTTAATTTAAATCTGTTTCTTTGTCTATGATAGAGTTTCCTCTAAGAGTTTTAGTGAAATTAATGAATGCAGTAGGTACTGAATAAATGATAACTATGACTTGTATTCTGTTATCTGTAACATATCACTTAAAAAAATAAAATAGTAACAATCAAAGTAATAATACAAATCCAGATGTTTTTTTTGTGTATAGATGGTGGCCAACCTATGAGAAGAAGATGGTCTTGATTTTACACAGGCTATTCTTTCTCAAAATTGCACAATACACCAGAGTCAGTAGCATGATGGAGTTGAATGATCATGCAAAAAAATAAAAAAAAACACTTAAATAATCAGACCCCGAGAAATAAGTCTTAAGTTTTGGCCACTGCCCTGCCAATTACTAGCTGTGTATTCTTGAGTAAATCAGCTTCCCTATTAAAACCTTACTTTCTTTTTTTTTAACTGGATTTTTTTTTTAAATTTCAGATGTTATCCCCTTTCCTCATCCCCCCACCCCATCCCCCCTCCTCCTGCTTCTATGAGGATGTGACCCCACCCACTCACTCCCACCTCCTCGACCTTGAATTTCTCCATACTGGGCGTTCAGCCTTCATGGGACCAAGGATCTCCTCTTCCACCTATGCCTGACACTGTCATCCTCCCCTACATATACAGCTGAAGCCATGGGTCCCTCCCTATGTGCTTCCAGACTGGTGGTTTAGACCCTGGGAGCCCTTTTTGGTTGGTATTGTTGCTCTCCCCATGGAGCTGCAAACCCTTTCAGCTCCTTCAGTCTTCTTTCTAACTCCTCCATTGGAAACCCCATGTTCAGTTCAATGGTTAGCTGTGAGTATTCGCCTCTGAATATGTCAAACTCTGGCAGACCTCTAAGGAGACAGCTATATCAGGCTCCTGTCAGCATGCACTTCCTGACTTCCACATCAGCATCTACCTTTGGTGACTGCACATGGGATGGATACTCAGGTGGAATGGTCTCCAGACAGCCCCTCCTTCAGTTTCTGTCCCTCACTTTGTCTCCATATTTGCTCCCTTGAATATTTTGTTGCTCCTTCTAAGAAGGACCAAAGCACCCATACTTGGTCTTCCTTCTTCATGAGCTTCATGTGGTTCATGAGTTGTATCTTGGGTATTTCGAGCTTTTGGGCTAATATCCAATTATCAGTGAGTGCATACCATGTGTGTTCTTTTGTGATTGGGTAACCTTACTCAAGATGATATTTTCTAGTTCTATCCATTTGCCTAAGAATTTCATGAATTCATTGTTTTTAATAGCTGAGTAATACTCCATTGTGTAAATGTACCACATTTTCTGTATCCATTCCTCTGTTGAAGGACATATGGGTTCTTTCCAGCTCCTGGCTATTATAAATAAGGCTACTATGAACATAGTGGAGCACATGTCCTTGTTTTATGTTGGAGCATCTTCTGGGTATATGCCCAGGAGTGGTATAGCTGGGTCCTCAGGTAGTACTATGTCCATTTTCTTAATATTTTTTTAAGTGAAAAGGCTCTAGAGACTCTTCTACCTGGGTTTCCATCCCATGTGCTGTCACCAAAGGTAGACACTGATATGTATGCCAGGAGGAAAACCTCACTTTCTATTCTGACAACAATAAACCTCCACATCAAGTTAGGAAGAAGAAATGTGCATGAGAGGGCCTGGACTCGGAAGTAAGCACTACAGAGTCAGAAGGTACTTTTATATATACAAACTTAAGTAAAGCTAGGTTGAGGGCCAGAGATGTAGCTTAGTTGGTAGAATACATGCTTAGCATGTACAAAGCCCTGAGTTTGAACCTGGCACTGAGTAAACCAGACTTAGTGGTGCATGTCTGTCTGTAATCCCAACACTCCAGAGGAAGAAATAGAAGGAGCAAAAGGAATTCAAAATCATCTTCAGCTACATAGTGAGTTTGAGACCAGCCTAGGATGTATGAGACCCTGTCTCAAGAAAATGAAATAAAAGGAAAAGGTAATTTTTGTAGGAGCATAGGAGGATGGAATGGCTGGCAGCAAAACTCCTTTGTAGCAGATATGTGTGAACTCAATGACAAGTATTTGCCATCAGCTGGTTCTGTTATGCAAAGGGGAATAATAAAGCTTCACTCAGAAGCAGGTCATGGTGGCTCTTGTAGAACTTAAAACACTCTGGAAGACTGAGACAGCAGGATTGCCATAGAGTTGAAGTCAGCCTGAGCTTACTGTCTTAGGGATTTACTGCTATGAACAGACACCATGACCAAGGACAACATTTAATTGAGGCTGACTATAGGTACAGAGGTTCAGTTCATTATTATTAAGGCTGGAACATGGCAGCATCCAAGCAGGCATGGTGCAGGAGGAGCTGAGAGTTCTACATCTTCATCTGAAGGCTGCTAGTAGAATACTGGCTTCTTTGCAGCTAGGACAAGGGTATTAAAGCCCATGTCCACAGTGACACACTTCCTCCAACAAGGCCACACCTACTTAAGGCCACACCTCCTAATAGTGCCACTCCCTGGGCCAAGCATATTCAACTGGCCATGGCTACATAGTGAGACATTGACTTCCCCCTCCTTAAAATTAATATATTTTCAGGCTTACTATAAGAAGTAAATAAAATGTACATACAGTATGCTAAGCACTTTCTAGAGTATTCGGGTACTAAAAGCTATTATTTTCTATCAAGAGATTTCAAATTATCCCTAGCCCTTGGCACAATAATTTCATATCTAATCACTTGATTGTTGATGTAATCTAAAACAGCTTTTCATGAAGAAAATTTTTAAAGTGTTATTTATAATCAGCATAAAACTGCAATATTAGAAAAATACTTTAATATATTATAATCTACCTCTGAAATGATACATTTAGCAATGGAAAAATATCTATAAAACATTTATAAAAACTTGAGGAATATTTATATATACCAACATTTTGTACTGCAAGTGAGGCTTCCAAAAAGTAATATTAAGGATGATTAAAAAATATCTCAAGAAAATATCTGGTGAGTAGATATTCAAGAAATTCTATGTGGAGGAGAATGATGAATATTTGTTAGTTCCATTTGCTTCTATATCTTCAATCTAAAAAGGAGAACATTTACAGAGACAGGGAGCTGGTTCAGTAGATAAAGTGTTTGCTCCATAAACAGAAGAATTTGAATGTGGATCTCTAGCACTCACACAAAAAGTTGAGTGTGAAGACAGGAAATCTACTTTGCATTCAGGAGCTGGAGACAGAAGGATCTCAGAAGTTTTCTGGCCAGTCTTGCTGAGCTACAGGTTCACTAAGACTCTCTCTCTCAACATGGAAGGTTAAAATAAAAGTGGTCAAAGAAGACGCAGAAAATCAATCTCTGGCCTCTACATGCAGACACATACACACACACACACACACACACACACACCCCGATGTATCAACATTTCAGGTGGTTTATCATATGAGATCTAAACTTTGCCTGACATATTCAACAAGAGGTAGTAAAAGAATAAAAACAATCCCAAGTAAATAGCCCTATGATGGTTAGGTGGTCATTTTGACAAAACCTAGACTCAACTGGGAAATGGGCATCTGGATATGCCTGTGTGGAATAATCTTGATTACTTTAATTGAAGTGAGAAGATACACCTTAAATCTTGGCAAGAGATCCTGGTCTATACAGATGAAGAAAGGGAGATGAGCAGCACCATGAATTCATCTATTTGTTTCTTGTCTGCAGATGGTGTGTGCCTCACACTCCTGTCTCTGACTTTCCCACCATCATGGATAACCTGGAACTGTGAACCAAATCAAATCTTTTCTCAAGTTTCTTTGGTCAGAGTATTTTATGTATAAAATATTAGTATTTAAGCCTTCAAAGTCAATGGAAGTCTTAATATTTGTCCCCTTTCCAGTCTTCCTCCCACACTACCAACATACCATGGAGATGTCATGTCTTAGTGCAGGCTGTGGATTTCCCTAGCTTTCCTCTTTAGGCCCACCCAGTCTTCCTTTCTAACCCATCTCCATTGCTTTGTTACCCACTGACCCTGAGAAACACTCTATCAGGGACCCTACAGCCAGAAAACTTGACTAAGACTCAGAGTGGGCAACAGCAAGCAAAGAACAGGACAGCCACTCAGCAAGACAAGACCAGATATCTATACCAAGGAACACCACAGTCATCATAACCCCAGATGCCTAGATCCCAGCACAAAGCCACGAACATGAATAACCAAGCCATTGTGCCTCTTCCAGAAGCCAGCAACACTATTGCAGTAGGCTCTGAGAAAAGCAATTTAGCTGAAGCACAAGGCAAGGACTTCAAAATAATGTATTCAAGGACCTTAAAGAGGATATGAATAAATGCCTTCGTGAAAACACAAACAATTGAGTAAAATGATAAAAAACATTTCAAGCCATGAAAGTAGGATTTAACAAAGTAATAGAATCACTAAAGAAAAAACCCTCAAAATAAAATACCAATAGATTACAAGACTGGAAGATAAGGTAGAAGAAATAGGTAGCTCAGTGGAAGAAAATGTTAAATCTAAAATAAAAGAAAATGGGGGGAGGGGTGGGGGAAACTTTCAGGAAATCTAGAACACTATGAAAAGATCAAACTTACAAAAATGCAAATGATAGGTATAGAGGAGAAAAAAGCAAAGGTACAGAAAATATTTTTAACAAAATGATAGAAGAAAATTTCCCTAACCTAAAAGACAGAGATGCTTAGCAAGGTACAAGAAGCATGCAGAACACCAAATAGACTGCACAAATAAACAAAATTTCCCAATGACATATAGTAATCAAAATACTAAACATACAGAACAAAAAAGAATAGAAACATTGTAAGAGAAAAACACCAAGTCACCCACAGGCCTCTTAGAGAGAGGGAAAGGGGAGAAGAGCAGCACATAAATTTGTGTGGGTGGGGAGGTGGGAAGGATCTGTGAAGAGTTGGGGGAAGGGAAAGATGATCAAAATATATTGTATAAAATTTTTTAATTCAAATAACATATTTCATCCAATATTCAGCCCATGGGATGGTGCCCCCTGTATTCAAAGTGGGTCTTCTCCCATTAGGTAATCCATTTGGAAATACCCATGCGGACAAACACAAAAAGTATGTTCAAGTGATTTTAAATCTTGTCATGTTGACAATAAAGACTGAACAATACAAGGAAATTTACTCTCTCATTCTGTAAAGTATTTAAACAAAGTAGCTGGCTAGCATAATGAAGCAATAAAATAAAATGAAAAGCACTGGAAAGAAAGAAGGAAAACTAATCTTATTTGCAGATGACATGATTTATAAAAAAAAAATTCTTAAATAATTAGTTCATCATGACAACAACTCAAGTTACAAAAAACTGGGGGATACAAAAATCATTAGAGACGTTTATAATGAACATTTCAAACTGTGAAGAAAAGAATCTTATTTATAGTAGCATCCAAAAGAATAAAATACTATGACTATAAATGGAAAGATATACTATATTCATAGATCTTATGATTCAATTGTAAGGCTGGCAAAATACTGCCCAAATACTTTCAGTATAATCCCCCTGAACATTTCATGTGGATTTTTAAATAAGTCTGCAAATTAACCATAAAATCCTTATGAAAATGCAAAAGACCCAAAATACCTAGAGCAATCTTGCAAAAGAGAAAGAAAGTCTAAGAGACAGGTTTCATATAGAACAGGCTAGCCTCAAAATTGCTCTGTAGCCAAGGATGGCCTTAAATTTCTGATCCTCCAGTTTCTGTATCCCAAGTGCTGGGATTATGGGTGTTTACCTCCAGATCAAAACCAGGACTTTGTGCATGCTACACAGACATTCTCCCAACTGAACTACACTAAAGCAACAGATTTTTTTGTAGTGCTAGGAATAGAACCCAGGACTTTCACACATGCGAGGCAGTCTACCACTGAGCTACAAGCGCATCATCAAGTTAACTGATTGTATGAGTGTCTAGATATTTTTTAAAAAGGAGTCATTTCAACAAATGATACCAGGAGAACCAGATCACCATGCACAAGCAATGTACTTATACTCAAAACTCATATATGTGAAAATAACTTAAAATAGATAAAAATAAATAAATAACTATAAGAACGAAGACTACAAAGACTTTACAGGATAAGTATGAGCATAAATCTTTTTGGCTTTGATAACAATTATTAACAATCATTGCCACCAATCAAAGAGTACACATGGAGGGACCTATGGCTCCAGCCACATATGTAGCAGAGGATAGCCTTATCAGAAATCAATGGGAAGAGAGGCCCTTGGTCCTGTGAAGGCTCGATGACCTAGTATAGGGGAATGCCAAGGCAGGGAGGCAGGAGTGGGTGGGTGGGTGGGTGGAGGAGCACCCTCATATTAGCAGGGGAGGAGAGATGGGATAGGGTGTTTCTGGAGGGGAAACCAGGAAGGGGAATAACATTTGAAATGTAAATTAAAAAATCTAATAAAAGAAAAAAATGTAAAAAAAAATTAAAAGCTTCAGAAAAAATAAAATCATTTATTGCAGGTAAAATAAAAAAACTGAAACCGTTTTATTGTTAAAAAAACACTATAAAAAAGGTTAAAATCCCTCCCTGCTTTACAGAGGGTCTTTCTCTCTGTGTGCTTGTTGTATGTGTTTCCTCATCCCAATAAAAGCCTTTCTTCAGCAGGTGATTCTATCCCCTATGCTTGGGAATTCCCTCTGCTGCAACCTGTGGAGCTTGAGATTTTCCCTGCCTTCCCTGCAGGCAAAATAAACCTGATCAAGACCCCTAGATGGTAACACAACTGACCCCAGGAGTCATATGTAGACTAAGCTGCAGTCCATCAAAAGCTTTAAAGCAGTGGTTCTCAACCTTCCTAATGCTGTGACCCTTTACTATAGCTCCTCATGCTGTGGGGCCCACCAACCATAACATTATTTTGGTTGCTACTTCATAACTGTAATGTTGATAGTGTTGTGAGTTGTAATGTGAATATCTGACAAGCAGGATATCTGATATGCAACTCCCAAAGGGGTGGAGACCCACATGTTGAGAACTGCTGCTACAGGATGCAGTGGGTTCACAAAGCAGTAGAGCTACACTGCTTTGTACCAACTATGGGGTTTTAAAAACTGAGCCTTTATTGGGTCCTATTTTCTTTAATTCAAAACATTTCATTTGGACTTTCTGGTATTGCACTTGTATTAAAAAGCCAAAAGATTTCAAAGATACCCTTGAAAAAGACAGATTTCTCCCCCTCCCCTTCACACACACACACACAAACACCCCTTCCCATCAGGAAATATAAACCTGGGTCTCCCAGATGACACCAGTAAACTCACAAGGGTGACAGCTAAGCTAGATGGCAGCTAGAAAACATGTGCTGGTTTTTAGTATATTTTAACTGCATAGTAAAGAAATTTAAAGACAGGACCCTGGTGCAGGAGTTCTGGACCTTCCCAGGGATCTGTAGGCAGTTAACAGTTGCAGAAGGAAGGAGATATTCTTCAGTAGTATAGCCACTGATAAATTGTCCATGCTCAAATAACCCCTTCCCCATGCTTCAGTAAATAACCCAAACTAAACTAGTTCACAAACAAAATGAATCAAAATACTATTATTTCCCAATTCCAAAGAAGAGTGGGAGAAGGAGGATGAAGAAGAAAAGAAAAAGAAAGTGACAAACACTCATGCTAGTAAGCAAATGCTAAAGAAATATAAGGCAGAATGATAGTTCAAGGCCAGCTTGGGCCATGCCTTAAACCTGACAGGATGGTGCATGCTTGGGAGGTAGAGGCAGGAAGAACAGGAGTTCAAGGTGATCATCAACTACATAGTGAGTTCGAGCCTATCCCAAACTATAGAAGACCACCTCAAAAACAACAACAAAAAATGCAAGACAAGTCATTGAGTGAGAAGAAATACTTGAAAACTATATATTTGAGTGATAGGTGAGTATGCATTGGTAAGCATAGCTGCTTTCCAAATTATATATTTGACAAGAAACTTATATATATATATATATATATATATATATATATATATATATAATACATAAATAACTCTTCCAAAAAATAGTATAAAGATAACAATTTTAATGTGGGTGGTTTGACATGGTAGTACATGCCTATGATTCAAGCACTCAGGAAGCAGTAACAGGAGGATTACTACTTTGAGGGTATCTATGCTGCATAGCAAGTTAAAGGCCCCATGGGTTCCCTAGCAACATTCTGTTTCAAAAGAATGGAGGTATGAATGATCTTAATATATATTTACTCTAAAGATACTAGTACAAATAAACACATGAAAGAAGCCCAAAATTATTATTTATTAGGCAAGCACAAATAAAATCACAATGAGATGCTTCAGAATACCCACTAGGATGTTTATAATAAAAAAGACAATTAAAAACTGTAGCCAAGGATTTTGAAAAATTGTATCACTAACTCATCGCTGGTAGGAACACTGAATGGTATAGTCCCTTTGAGGAAGTAGTTTAGAAGTTTCTCAAAATGTTAAACATAGAGCTATGATATGACCCAGAAATTCTACTCATTAGTATATGCCTAGAAAACTGAAAGCCTATGTTTGTAGAACAACTTATATATTAATGTTCATAGAAGCATTGCTCATAATAGGAAAAAAGTAGAGAAAAGTAGAAACAACTTATGACCTAATATCTACTAATTAATGAATGGGATAAACATAAAACGGCCTGTTCTCACATGAAGTATTACTCAAAAATAAAAAGGAATATAATACTGATAAATGCAACAAGAATGAAGCCAAACACAAAGGCTATATTGTATATGGTTCCATTGAAATAAAATGTCTGGAATAGATAAATCCATAGAGACAGATCATGAATTAACTGTTGTTATGAATTTAGAGAAGATAGAAAATGATTGGGGTTTTACTTTGGAGTCATAGAAATAGTTTGGAACTAGACAAGGGTGGTGGTTGTACACAATTGTAAATATACTAAATGTTACTGAGTTGTTTACTTTGATAGTTAATTTCATGTTATGCAAATTTTATCTCAATAAATTACTTAAACTATAAAATCTAAGCTAATATTTCCATTTATGAATAACATTATAGAAGGTGAAAAGCAATTCAGAAAGCGAGAACTTACTTAGGTCCCCTTGATGATCCGTTATGGCTGCTGAAGACAAGTGGGTACTGGAAAACGGGTCTGGGTTCTCTGTAAGAGCAACAAGTGCTCTTAACCACTAAGCCATCACTTTAGCCCTTAAATATATGGATATATGATCATTTAAAAATATTTATTAATTTTATTTTATGTAAATGAATGTTTGCCTGCAGTGCCTGTGGAGGCTAGAAGTGACCACCATTTCTCCTGGAACTAGAGTTTTAGGTTGTTGTGAGCCACCATATGGGTGCTGTAGACCAAACTCAGATCCTCTGCTAGAGCAGCAATTACTCTTAACCTCTCCAGCCTGAGCTTAGGGTTTTATAAAACCTAAGAAATCTGACAAAATGTAAAGGACTGGGCAGGAGAAAGTGATGCAACGAGAATTTGAGCAAAATACAAATAAATATGGCAAATTACATTCTGTGCATAGAAAGGTATCCTTAACATGTCCCTTTATTTGTTCACTCATTTTGTAAAAACAAATAAGGTAAATCATCTCCCCTGTCTATGTTGTTAATAAACGACTAGTATGAAATTAGACTGTGACATACTTAAATATTCCAAACAGTCGGTGTACCTGTCACACTCCTTCCTACTTTCAGAAATTAGCCTGCACACTTACCACAATTTAGCTGAGGAAAGCAATAATTGATCCCAAAGAAAAAAACCCTCAACTAACTAATATAGGATACTCTACCCTAAAGTCTCTACTATAAGGCTGGGGAAACTTTGAACTGAAATACAGAATAAAAGTCAATGAAGATACCCATAATCTAGATAGCAAAAAAAAAAAAAAAAAAAAATGGAGCTCAGAAGGGTTCATATAATTGTCCCAGCTTGTTATTTTAGTTTGCTTGTAGAAGCTAGGTGCCTTCAACACGCAAGCAAGTTTCAGCAGATTCCAGTAGCCATGGAAAAGTAAAATAAACAAAGAGAATATTTAAGTTTCTAACTGTTTGGAGGTAGAAGTAGGTAGGGGATCTATGCAGAAGCAATGCATTTCTTTTGGAATAAGATTATCTACCTGGCATTCTCACTAAATTATTTCATAAAGTTCTGTGTTGAATAAGTATTTTTAAAATGTCATCGAGTTATTAAATTTAATAAAATTCACTGACACCAGTAAATGTCACAAATGTGTGCTGTACCTATTACATGACCATAAAAGAAGTAGATATAAATTCCATTGTCTTTTTGGTTTCCTGCCACTGAGTTACAAATGGATACTTTATATTGGAACATTTTAACTGAAACTAAATTAAACATCTCTCTTAGATAACACTTTGTGTGACACCATAAACTCAAAAGTTGCATCTTTCTACAGGTAGTTTCCCATGTTACCCCAATATTTCACTTTCAGTTTACATAATGATGTTTCTGAATCACATAGGGCAGCTTGAGAACCATGGGAATAAACAAGAAACAGAAAGGAGTATGAGTCTGGCTTAATCCCTTATTTTCATCCATAAAAACAGATTTGTCCCCAGTACTCACCTTCCTCAGATTTGATGCCCTGTTTTGAAGAACTACCACAGCCCATGACTTTTAAATCATATTATGCTTACAAATTCAATTTCTTGTTCCAAGTGAGAGTGTGAAGTCCCTCCCTTTGTGCTTCAAGAAGCCATTCAACTGATTCCCTTCAGTCCATAGATACTACGTGGAAAAGAGAGGAGGGAAGGAAAGCACCAGTTAACAACATGGTAGCTAAGGGTCTACCCAGCAGGATTCATTTTATGCTTCTGAATTGTCGTTTGTCATGTAATGTCAAAGTGATCACATATAATCTGATCCTTGTTTATTTTTCAGACCACAGGAACAGCTTTTGCTGCCACACCAAAATGATAGTTTCCCAAGTCTAGGTCAGCTCGAGCTTTGCATAAAATCAAGCATTAAATAATGAAAAGTAACATTGAAATGTAAGAGTGCATAATTTTATAATTAAAACACAGGGGATGGAATATGAAAGAGCTAGCATAATTCAGTTGTTTTGGCTTCAAAATGAAAGTAATTAACTCTATCTAAGCTTTTAAGCACAAATTGGAGGCTGACTATGAGTCAAAAACAACACATTTAACTATGCCAAAAACCAATCAAAGTGAGCATTTGGCAATTTTCCTTAGAATCAGTGAGGAAGGGGCTTCCTTACAAAATAGGGGCCTCAAGGCCTTCCCTAAAATTTACAAATCATAATTTGAAGGTGCCCTAATTAAGCTTCCAAATCTGGCAGAGGCTGCTCCAAAGCCTTGATGTCTCCCTTCACACTTACTATGTCCTTCAGACAAGGCCACCAGATTGGTACCTTTAGAAGCACCTGATGAAGGTTTTCAACAGGGCTTCTCTGGGCAGCACACCATCTTGTAGTCTCACACTCACTGATCACGCTGCGGGAGGTGGGAGGAAGGTCTTTTATTTTGTGATGTAGTTTCAGATGGCCTATTTACATTTATGGATAAGAACACAGAGAACAACTGTATTTTTCTTCTACATTAAAAGCATTAAAAATTTCAACTTAGCTAAAGAAAGGAAACATTGAAATGACCAGACTAGGAGTATAGCTCAAGGGAGTATAGCATGTGCTTGACATGTCTAATACTCTAAGTCAATGGGTCTCAACCTTTCTAATGTTAGGATCATTTAACACAGTCCCTCATGTTGTGGTGAACCCACCCACCATAAATATTGCTACTTCATAACTGTATTTTTTCTACTGGTATGAACCATGTTGCAAATATTTTTGCTAAAGAGGTCTTGACCCACAGGTTGAGAACCACATCTCTAAATTTGAGTCCAGGCACCAAAATTAAATAAATAAATTTTAACTGAATAAAAAAATCAATAATAATTGATTATTTTAATCAATAATATCATTAATAATCAGTTATTCTGATAAGAACTGATTTCATTATATATTAAGTTAATGAACCCTTCTAAACATTGGGTTATTTCAGATTGGATGGGAATTTCTTTTGTGGATTTCTTTTCGGTTAGTGGTTTTGGTTTTACATGCTGAGTTTTGTTTGTTTCATTTTGAGACTCAGTCTTATGTGGCCCAGGAAGTCTGGTATCAAATTCCCTGTGCAACCATGCAAGGATGACCTTGACTCCTAATCCTCTGCCTCCACTTCAAAAGTGTTACAATAACAGATATGTGCCACCCAGTTTATGCAGTGCTAGAGGCTTCATGTATGTGAGACAAGCACTCTACCAATGGAGCTAACATAATTCAGTTGCTTTGGCTCAAAGCTGAAAGTGATTGACTCTATCTAGGCTTTTAACGAAGCTGACTATGAGACAAAAACATTGAATTATGCCAAAACCAAATCAAAGGGAAAATTTTGGCTACATTCCTTATAATCACTAAGAAGGACCCTTCTTACAAAAAAGAATAAATAAAACTAAACTAAACTAAAACCGAACAACAAAACCAAGGCCCAAGACCTCTCTCAAATTTATGAATCTGAGATCCTCAGATCTCCCTTTTGTATGTTTTCTAAATCAAATTGTTGTATAACAGTTTAAAGATTAAAACATTCTATCCTGCACAGAAGCTCTTTAAGCAAGAAGGTATTCTTTTTAATCAATAATGATCTTAATAATCAGTTATTCTGATAAGAACTCAAAATAGCTCCAGGAAGTCCCTGAAACCCACTAGGCCTCTCCCTGATGGAGTAAGCAATAAAGACTATTGAGAGTCACTCTCAGATAAGCAGCTCACTCTCAGATGAGCCAAACTATAGAGAAGACTCTGAGACTACAGCAGCTGCCTGGAAGAAGCAGAAACCAGCCAAGCTGCCTGGAAGAAGTTTAGACCAACTAAATCATTTGGAAGGGGCTCTCTCAAACCTGCTGAGCTGCCAGCAGGCTGGGCAGTATGCTCTAGGTTCCCAGATTTTGTGAGTTGTTTGTCACTATGCTGGGGAGGGCTTTGGTGATATAGCTGTCCTTGAGTCATTTCTGCCCCTGTAAGTAACCCCACTTAAACACATTGGCTTATCAAGTTGCACTTTGGTGGTATCTATACTTTGATTTGTTATGGGCTTCCTGTCTGGGGAAAGTAGAGTTGTATGTTATATCTCCCAAGGAAAAAATGTGTTGAATACATGGATAAAAATGTTAATGAACTCAAGTTCAAAGGCAGAACAAACCTTGTGACACTCCACTTCATTCTTCAGGATCACCACAGATCCACTATATTCATAATCTTATAAGTCTATGCACATTTGTTCAGGAGGTAGGGGAAGAGAAAGAGGAGGAGATGGAGGAGGTGGTCTTGGGAGGAAGGGAAGAAAAGTTTGGCAAGATTTTGATAAAGGAATTACAAACATTTAAAGATGTGAAAGACCTTTAAAATTAATGTGTATACAGAGTTAAGGAAGTCAAATAACTTGCTTAGTGGCACATAGACCTATAGTTGTCAAATTTTGTTAGTAATTAGAATTATCTGAGGAACTTTTTAAAACTCCCAGTGCTCAGCTTGAACCATTAAATCAGTGTCTATGGGAGTTTTAAAAAGACTGATGCCCATGTCCTACTCCTTGAGATTCTCCTATAATTGTTACTCGATGATGACTAAGTATCAGATGTGGGGAGTACCAGGATGGCTCAGTCAGTAATGTGCTTGCTATACAAGCATAAGAAACCTGAGTCTCATCTCCAGTATCAAGTTAAAAATCAATGCAACAAAATCAAAACAAAACCAACCAACCAAATAAAACAAAACAGGCATGGTAGTGCACACTTTTAATGCAAGCAGTGAGGAAGCAAAACCTGGACAGATCCCTGTGTCTCAGTGACCAGCCAGCATAGCCTCACCAAGGATTTCCAGGCCCATGAGAGACCTTGTCTCAAAACAAAAACACAACAACAACAAACTAACAAATGTGGACAGCTTCTGAGAAACAATACACAAAGTTAATATTTGGCTTATACAGCACATACAGTGCACCTACACATACATGAACACACACACCTTACTTGCATACTCATTTACATATATATACACAATATATAACTAAAATATAAATATAATAAATATATAAATATTAATATAAATATAATAAAAATAATATAGTAGACTAAAGATGCTGTTGAAGTTTTCCCAAAAATTCTAATAGGCCACAAAGTTTGACACTCTCTACTAGAAAACACGTTAGCAAACTCATGATACCACCTAGCAGTCAGTTCTCTAGCAATGCTGTTCAGTCCTTCTATTTGAAGCTGTATTTTTCTAGTCACAATTACAAACCTTTAGATTTGGGCATATTTCTCATTTTTTAATTAGAATACCATTTGCACTCTCAGGAATTTCTCAAAGGTCATTTGTGGTCTATCTACGGGAGAGCAAGTTCTTTGAGCCTGGAAATAATTATTCCAGACCTATCAGCAGTCTCCAAGTCAGTGCTTTCCAATGGGGGAGAGGTTTAAAATAGAGATTCCTAGGCTGTATCAGTAAAACTAGACATCTCTTTAAATCTGGGGTCTTGGAATCTGTATTGAAACAAAACTATGGGCTGGAGGGGTGTGGCTGAGTGGTAGAACTCTTTCCTAGCATGTTCAAGAACCTCAGGTTCAGTCCCCAGAACTGTAAAATGAAATAAAGTTTACCCTTTAGGGAACATAGATGCAGGCAGTCTACATATTCTAGGTTAAAAAATATTACTATCTTCCCACAGTATCCATGTTTCCTTGGTTCTTGCTCTATCTGTATGCTACTTCTTCCATCCCGTTTTATGAATTGTAAGAGTAGGACCTTGAGGGGCCAGAGAGATGGCTCGTCTGTTAAGTGTACTGCCTGCACCTCCAGAGTATTCTGGCTCTATTCCCAACACCCACATGTTGGCTCACAATCATCTTTAATTCCAGTACCTGGGAAACCAATGCCCTCATCTGTCCTCCATGGGTACCAGGCACACACATGGTGCACAGACACACGTGTAGGCAAAAAAAAAGTTCACATAAAAAAGTTTTAAAATTTTAAAGAGTTGAGCCTTAAGTAGGCAAAAAACACTGGATAACAGGAATTAATATGGTTTAATCCTGTTTTTCTTTTGCCAGAAAAAAACTCAAATAAATAAAACATTGTCTCTCCAAAGATAATTGGCTTTCAGCCCCCTTAAAGCTAATTCATTATATTACAAAATTACATATGTGAGATTTATTAGAAAGCTGGTCACAGTTACACATGCCTATAATCTCAGCACTCAAGAGTTTGAGGTGCCGGATAGAACTAAACCTGTCAATACTCAGTCACAGATGGAGGATGGGCACACAGGGCCCTATCTCCCACTATTGAACTATTGGCTACTGGAGGATTCTGGATGAGATCAGTCATTGTCTCCAGTAAAGCCATCAGGCTTCATAAGATAGTTCCATGCAAAGGTACACTCACAATGGCCCTGGCTAAACTAAGTGGGTCACAAAACAAACAAAAAGATGTGAACATGGGAAAGAGACCAATAGGGAGAAAGTAGTTTACAGGGATGGGAAGGTGGTAAGAGAGAGTGAGGGTGAGAGTAATCAGGATGTATTACATGCATGTATGAAACTGTCGAAAAGGGGGGGCTGGCAAGATGGCACAATGGGTAAAGGCACTTGCCACCAAGCCTGATGACCTAAGTTCAATCCCTGGGACCCACACAGTGGGAGAGACAAACTAATTTCACAATATTGTATTCTGACCTTCACCTACATGTTGTAACAGGTGCCACACATTTACACAAAATAATTAAATGCATAAATCTTTTTAAAAAGAACTTGTGAAAGAAGAAATTTCATTAATTTGTAAAAATAAGACTTTGGGGCCATCCTAAAATACATAGGAAGAGCTTCTCTCAAAAAGAAAAGAAACCAATTTCACTGGGGACTTAAAAACCATAAAACTTGGGTTCATTTCTGTTTCACTGTGAGCTTGATGCGCAAAACTTTCCTGGTGAATACTCCTTGAATCTCAGGAACCTGTACAGTACATTCAAACAGAATATTTTTGATAAATGCTGAAAGATAAGAAAGTAATATTTTAAGACTTCCGGTCTGGGCCCAAGCATAGAGCAGGTCACAGGCGGCAGCTCCATACCCAACCCCAGAAAACCGAGAGAAAGAGGGACTCCCAGGAGCTTTAACTCAGGCAGCATCCCAGGTAAAAATGAATCATCCGTGATGTCTGCTGTTAGAAGTTCTAATCCAGATGCTGGCCTCCGAACTTATACTACTCAGACCTTTGAAGGGCCACTGACAAGAACATCAAACAGCTAGAGATTGACATCACTAATCTGAAGAAATCCCTCATTTCGCCGTCTGAAGAGACCTCCTAAAATCGCAAAGATCCTTATTGGACTTGATTTACTCTAGTACAATAGAAAAGACTGTATACAGCTCTTGACTGTGTACAACCCTCAAAGAAGAAGGTTGCCTTTAGATAGACAAGACAAGGAGGGTTAAAGAGAGCATGCAATAGGTAGTGAAGGCCCTAAGAAAAATCAGAGAGAGAAAGAGACAGATGAATGCTGGTACAAGAATTGGTTTGCAGCCTCTCCAAGGTTGTCAACCCTATTTCCTTCCATCTTGGGACCATTATTTGGGTTCTTTTTGCTTTTTTCTGCTGGTCCCTGGCCCTCAAATAGGCTGACTAACTCTGTGATACAACAGATAAATAATTTGGTAGCAAAACCTACACAGATACATTATCATAAGTTAGCTATAGAGAACCACGAGATTCAAGATGAGGTTGTTACTTTATACAGGGTGTTTCCAAAACCCATCTCCACCCAACCTAAAAGAGGGGACTTCTTCCCCTAGAGCAAGCAGAGAGGGGCCACCCAGAAACCCCTCTGACAGGCGATCTGAATTCTTGCTTCGGCTGCGAGGCTAAGCACTGCAAGGGAATATAAATAAAAGATAAATATATCTCTCTGGGTTCCCTGAGGGACAAGACTGA
Source organism: Grammomys surdaster (assembly GCF_004785775.1). Taxonomy (NCBI): domain Eukaryota; kingdom Metazoa; phylum Chordata; class Mammalia; order Rodentia; family Muridae; genus Grammomys; species Grammomys surdaster. The sequence continues at coordinate 351,098 of NW_021604662.1, read as the reverse complement.
CTGCATAGGGGTTGATGTCAAAAGTATCCCCTCTCCAGGAAAAGGACATCGGGATGGGTATGGCCCTCATGCCTCAATGGACAACGACAGGGGGACCAGAGCCATTACAAGGTCCCCTTCAAATACTGGAGGTCAGGCCTCTATCCCTGCCTTCGCAAGTTTAGAATTGCCACAGCCCTTCTATACTTAGAGAAGGGAGGAGATGTCAGGGGCAGCCCTGCTTACACACTGTAGGCCTAAAATCAGCCATAGGCTTAAAATCAGCAATAGGCCTGTCATACATGTATACTAACACCAAGTCTTGTGTCTCTGTGGAAAAACATTGAAACAGATGGCTATAAGCTAATGTCAACAGGCACCTTTTGTGGAAATTTATAAGCCTGAGTAATCATAGACCTTGTAAATAGGTAGCCTTGGCAGACAATACCAACTTAGATAAGGACAACCGAGTCATAGGCAGAGTCATAGTGACTTGTCCCCTGAACCTTCACCCAGCCGATACCTGGTTCTGAAGATATCTGTATTCCCCCTGAACACCCACATTCCAGTGTCATTCCCTTCCCCACATCCTGTCTTTCTGTGATTATAACCCCTGTGTGAATTAATTACGATTTGAGAAAACATTTAAAAAAAGAAAGTAATATTTCTAAACAAGTGTTCCTTAAAAATTAATTACTAAAAATCATTATTATTACATCATTTTATACACAGACACGTGCTATTTTGATAATATAAAAGCCTTTTATTAAAGTAGAAGTGGGTAGTGCTTATCTATCCTTTGTTAAAGTATATTTTAAAATTATGATGAAAAGAAATGGTAATTGTTCTAGAATTATTTTGTTGTCAGAAACAGTAATTGACTATTAGAATTTTGTGCTATTAATTATTAAATTATTTTTAACCCATTATTCTCTCTCCATTAGTGGACAAAGGGAAAAAGGAAGGGAGGAGGTATACAGAAACAAAGAGTTCTGTTTAGTGGTCACCAAAACATGAACTGGTTAAAGATTGGAACCACTGTCTCAAGCTGCCCAACCTAGACCTTGAAGCAGAGTGGGAAGTGATTCGTGAGCCATGTCCATGTGCATTTGAGGACACCTCTGATTGCAAAGCTGATAAAGGTGATTTAGAGATTTTCCACTCCTTAGTAAAGCCTAAGCTTCTATCTCGACCCTCTGTCAGCATTAGCACAACACTTAGTGCACTAATGAAGTCTGAAGAACAGATTCCCACAGGAGTTCTGAGCTTCAAGGGGGCAGGAATTTCTCAGGGCTTCCCAAAGCCCCACAAATGCCCTGGTTGAGGGAACACACGTACACACTTAGAAGGGCATCTTGTATCCTTAAAATTTTCTAAGGCCATACAAAGGATCGTTTTAAACAGCACACAGGAATTAGTGAGTCATCAAGCACTCACGGGCAATCTACTAGAAGGCTTGTCCTATATATTTTGGGGGGGTCTAGAGGGCGAGAATGTTCCATAATGTTCATTCTTTTCACCCTCACCATTCTAATGGCAAAGCTGAAAATATGTGGAAAGAACAAAAGATGGTCCCTGGAGTCAGCTTCACCTCCAGCTCTTCGAGCTTTGCAAAAGCCAGCCCAGCCCCCTCCTTCTTCTTAACTCATTCTTCCCATTATCCTTATTACAAAGTGTATCGCCATCCAACGCCCACACACACATTGGCTCAGCCTCCCTGACCATAAGTCTACTTCTGACAATGCTTTTGATTTCAGCTATGCAGTTCCCCATGTCAGGAGGTTTTGGTTTTTTGATTTTTTTTTTTAAATGCCACTTAAGCTCTGGCCCTTCAGAAGTGAAATCTGGAACCCAAAGTCAGTTGCCCTGTAGTCAAGCCCCTCCTTGCCACCATAACCGGATTCTTGTAGGAAGGTATAATTCATTCTCCATGGAATATGTAGACACACACACCAGGAGGAAAGAGGGATGGGTACTTACCAGGTTCTCATTTTCCTGCATTTTTATTGGCACTTACTGTAACAGCCTTTCTCTAGCCTGCTGTCTGTGGCCTAATTATACTTAAGAGAGATAGGCAGAGTTGAGAAATCCCTAGCTGACTGCACTAAATGTGTCCTTTCCCCAACCCTCTCCTACCTACAGTAGAATATTATACCATTTACCTGTGTCCAGGGTCTTAAATGGACAAAGAGAAGCATAGAAGACTGATGTGGTGATTCTTCCTCGAGCCCACCAGATGGAAAAGATAGGAAAAGAAATAAGGAAACAATATCAACTATTGGAAAGTGCCAGAAAGTATCTGTTGATACATCCAAAATTATTATAACCAGGCAGCTGCTTGGACTGACACCAGGCTTTCCAAAGTTTGTCTGTTTGTATCATTTATGATTTTAGAGCTACAGGTGAGCCAAATATCCCACCATCTGAGAAGTTCAGGAGAAGTAGGGTTGAACAGGTTCCTTACTGTAGGACTTGTCAACAATAATATGCATTGTGAAGCTCTCAGCAGATCACTGTTTTCCAAAACTGCCTAGCAAGGGGCTCTTTTGAGGCAAAGCATCTCATAAACAATTGTTGCTCCTAAATGCTTAATGCTGTTCCAGTGGAGCCTTGGTTTTGAAATCAAACTAGAATTTGAATACAATTTGTCTTTAATTCTTCTATGCATAAAAATAATGGAGATAGTGACACATAACTAATGGGCTTGTACTCAGTACTTAGTGAAGACCTTGCCAAAAACAAAACTGGCTTGAACAAAGAGCAGCCCTTCTAAATGAGCATAAAGTTAGGAGGGGCTACATGACAGGTACCCACTGTGTTTACTCAGCCCAGTTCCTTCAGAATATTTTCTTTGGGGGTCTCTCTGAGGCTAAACCCTCATGGGTATCTAAAGAATCTGGGATAACTGAAGATTCACAAAGGAATGGGATCCCAAGTCCCCACCAGGACACTATGATTCGAAAGGATGCTGACAGAGATGATAATAGCTAATATCACTACTGTTTATTAAGGGACTCACTCATCCAGTAGGTATATTATATTTATAGCATTCTGGTGAATTTTCAGAGCATGTGTTCAAGGTAATATCATCATCACTCCCTTTTATGAAGAAAATAAAGCTCACAAATTAAATATCATATTTCTTTTTTTTTCTTTCTTTTTTATAGATTTTTTTATTGGATATTTTATTTACATTTCAGATGTTATCCCCTTACCCCATTCCCCCCTGCCTAGGAACTCCCTATCCCATCTCCCCTCCTCCTGATTCTATGAGGATGTGCCCCCATCTACCCCCCCACTCCTACCTCCCCACCCTCAAATTCCCCCACACTGGATGTCCATCCTTCATGGGACCAAGGATCTCCTCTCCCACCTATGCCCAACAAGGCCATCCTCCCTTACATATACAGCTGAAGCCATGGGTCCCTCCCTAAGTGCTCCCAGGCTGGTGGTTTAGACCCTGGGAGCTGTGGTTGGTTGGTATTGTTGCTCTCCTCATGGGGCTGCAAACATTTTCAGCTCCTTCAGCCTTCTCTCTAACTCGTCCATTGGGAACCTCTTGATTAGTTCAATGGTTATCTGTGAGCATCTGCCTCTGAATATGTCAGACTCTGGCAGACCTCTGAGGAGACAGCTATATCAGGCTTCTGTCAGCATGCACTTCCTGACATCCACATCAGTGTCTACCTTTGCACAGGTTATTAGTGGCAAAACTAAAACCACTTGTGAGTCATGAAAGAATAATAGCTGGGCATGGTGGTGCATGCCTATGTTCCTGGCACTTAGGAGGTGGAGGCAGGAATATCAGGAGTATGAAAATGGCCTCAGCTACACAGTGAGTTTAAAGCCAGCTGGGGATATATAAACCATGGCAAATAGGTGGGCAGGGAGCATGGAGAATAGTGGGCAGCAGGTAAGGGTCAGAGATAGGCCTAAACTGGGCATGGTGGTTCACATTGTAATCCATGTATTCCAGAGAATCACTTTAAATCCTAGGCCAGCCTGAGTTATAGAACCAGACTGTGTCTGTAAAACAAACAAAAGAAGGGAAATGCCTACCCACTAAAAGCCTAGCTAGGTCTTTCAGGATCTGGTCATTCTATATAAGAATCAAATCAATAAACAAAATTCTTCATCACTTCAAAAAAAATAGTACCAATTTTTGAACACAGACAGAAAGATGGTAGTCTTCTAAGATTACATGAGGCCAAAGGAGTAAAAGGCAACATTCTAAATAGGAAATTGCATAGAGCAACATGGGAAACACTCCATGAGGTACCTGCCCTGGAGGAGTTTCTCAAAGTAGCACTGTCCTCATTTCTTAGCCCTCACCCAAGAAAACTATAGAGTTCTTTCCAAATATCAAATCATTGGGAGCAGGCTACAACTCTTTAGAGTACAAAGTCATCTGCACACTGTTTTTAAATGATGCCACCTGCTTTACAAACACCAATGCTGAAAAAAAAAGTCATTCTGAGAAATATATTTATACATATTTAGTATATTATAAATATTATATATTTCTTAAACACACACACACACACATATATATATATATATATATATATATATATATATATATATTTAAGAAATAAAATATAGTTTAGGAAGTGCATATTCCCTCTTTCCATGCGAGGTATGTTTATAGCATATGATTTTGCTGACCCATAATTCCTAATACAAACAAAAACATTACCTGTGTCTTCTGCTTGGCCAGTGCAGAGATTTTCCTCACTCCAGGTGTTTTGGGAGAAACAAAGATGAGAAAAGCCTTGTGTGTGGAAGAATTCAGAGGTCTGAAAGGAAAGCAGTAGTTTCAGCACTGCCTGGAACACCCCCAACACAGTCATACAAAACTTCATTTCACATTTTCATATCTTTGAAGGGAAAGTTCTTGCTTACATAAACAAACACATACAGAGAGAGAGAGAGAGAGAGAGAGAGAGAGAGAGAGAGAGAGAACACAATAGCTAGAACAGTACCAAGCTACTGTGCCTTTCAATATGGAAGGCACACTGGATACACATATCCTAGAGCAGCTGATGAAGCATCTAAGGCGTGGCTGTCTGCCACAACCCTGCTGCACCCGGACTGGGTATAAAGGAGTGTACTCAAGTAATGGACTACAATCTCAGTGGTCACATGACTGCTTCCAAAGGGACCGTACTCCATCCAGGCAGGACCAGACTGCTGCTTGCAAAGGCAAGCCACATCAGTATGAAATCGAAAAAAGAAATTCAGTAAATAAGGGCAGAAAAACATCCTTTGGGTCGAATGAAGGTGATTTTTAGAAAGCAATAACATGATTTGTGTATAATTAGGAGAAAGACGTAGGAAATATTCCTTAAGACTAAAAAGACACCTGTTTAAATGAAATGCATTTGACAGCATTGTTAAAAACTATTTTTTAAATTTTTATTGGCTATTTTGTTTATTTCCATTTCAAATGTTATCCCACCTTCCCGGTTTCCTCTCCAAAAACCCCCCATCCCACATCCCTGCCTCTAGGAGGGTGTTCCCCCACCCACCTGCCCACTCCTGAATTAAAAACTATTTTGTGAGACACTAACATTGTTTCAGAAGTTCAATTAACTCCTTGAGGGAAAGCCTACCTGTAAAAGAAACTCAGCTTCCTTATTATCAAAAAGTAAACAGAAAGTTAATCTGTAGTTCTGCAGGGTTTTAGAAGGAAGAGGAAGGAGGCATACGTGAAAATTCAAAGCAATAATATCACTAGCTGATGCCAATGGCAGCAGCTCATCTACCTTTTGGAACAATCCTATACCCATATTCCCAGAGACACCACTCCCAGAGACACATGCTGGCCTATTAGCTAACCACCAGCAATTTTCCTCTCAAACTCTCACTAGGTGTTTACATCCATATGTTTTCACTCCTTAACTGTCTTTAGGTTTTGGCAACAAGATTGACAGGACTCTAACCATAACCATTTCATAACCCTACCCAAACTGCTCTTTAGTCCAATATCCTTCTACAATTGAGAACCAACAGGAGATCTAACAAAATAGCCACTAGTTTGCTATTTAATCTAATGGAGTCGCTTTAAAAATAACTGGGAAGGCAGTTTGAAGTTTCTGTATTTTTTTAGCATATGTAATACTACCAGACAGTCTCATTATGAGGCACTACATCCATACAGGTTTTCCTGGCAGGAACACTAAGGCTAGGATCTGATGCGGCTGCCACACACATTGTAAATGATAACATAATTACCCAGGCTACCCCCAAAATTGTGGTCCATGTAGCTGTATGGCTAGCTTTCCAGCCAAGTGCCTGTTCGATCTGCAATGATTAAATGATGACTATGTCTAGATGCAGTTGTTCAAATGTCACCTCCTCTGTGTGAAGCCTTTTCTGAATCACCAAAGGGGAATTAGTCATTCTGACTCCTGGCTGGCAAAGCCATGGGCATGTCCAATCACAGAGCTTCCCAAAGTGTGCTCTAATTTGTCCTTTTACAAACTAGACCCCAAAGAGAAAGGACTCGTGCTAGTCCTCTTGGCATCCCTAGCCTTGGATACACAAGAGGTACTCAATAATTATTTGTTTAATCACGGAACAAAAGAAAAGAAGGAAAAGAACTCAGATAGTTATTTTAGCAGCCAGCCTCTGGACCATGAATTAGATTGGCTATATAACCTTAATATGATTTTTAAAAAAACATAGGATGACTTCCAAGGAAGGATAACAGATCAGAAGTTCCCTCCATGTAACAAGTGAATGAGCAGAGTCAGGATGACAAAGAATACATGCAAGAAATCGCAAAGGGGTTAATTAGGGTAGCTGAATAGTGTGGAGAAACAGAATGTGACGATGAGTAACTACCACATGGCTCCCAGTGTAGCTCTTCAAGGGTGTGGGGTCACAGAAATCTCATATAAAGGCACTTTGCCTTCTCCCCAAGTGGTACTGCAGATTGCTCCTTCATGCACATATACATATATGGGATAATACACACATATATAACAAAATAATCAAAGAAAAAGAGGCAATGAATTTGAGAACTGAGGAGGGGGACTGAGAATGGTTAGAGGGAGGAAATGGAAGGAAGAAACTTATGTAATTATAATTTAATTGCAAAAAATAAGAGAGAGTAGGTTGCTAGCCAGGCCTAATGGCACAAACCTATATTCCCAGAAATTTTTGTAGGCTGAAGTAAGAGGATCACGAGGTCAAAGTCTGTCTGGCCTACTGAGTGAGCTGAAATCTGTCTGGCCTACAGAGTGAGCTGAAGGCTAACCTGGGCAACTTACTGAGATCCTGTTTCAAGATGGCTGATGATATAACTCAGGAGTAGAGTGTTTCCTTGGCATTCATTGGTATCAAGATCTAATCTCAATAATGGGAGGAAAAAAGAAATTTTTAGGCTTTTCACTAGTACTGTTTCCAAAGAAAGCTGAATAAAATATCCAAACCAACACAGGCATAAATAACAACACAGAAATACAATAAAAAAAAGTACGTAGCTTAAAACTTCCAAAAATTCATTATTGAATGCAAAGATACTGAGATAGTTGACATACTGAACAAAACATTAAAACATCTGTAATCAATGTACGATGTAATCAATCAATGATGCTGAGTGTGGTGGCATGCACCTTTAACCTCAGAGCTTTGGCAGCAGAGGCAGGCAGATCTCTATGAGTTTGAGGCCACTCTGCTCTAAATAATGAATTCCAGGACAAAGTTACAGGAAAAGACTCATTTTTTAAAAAATGTTTCAAAGAGGAAACAAAAGACTAGATGAGGTAATAAAGTCAATTCAAGTCATGGATGGTGGTTTGCATTAAAATGACCCCCATAAACTCCGAAGTTTGAAACCCTTGGTCTCTAGTTGATAGAACAGTTTGGGAAGAAATAAGATATGTGGCTTTGTTGGAGGAGGTATGTCCCTAGGATTGGGCTTTAAGATTTCAAAGGACTGGCTCAATTCCCAGTGCTCTCTTTCTGCTTTCTGTTTGTGTACTAAGGTGTGAGTTCTCATCTGCTCCTGCTGCCCATCTTTTGGTCTGCCATCATGGGCTATAAATTTCTGAAACTGTAAGCCCAATTAAATGTTTTATATGTTTTCTTAGTTGTGGTGTTTTGTCATATTAATAGAAAACTAGATACCAAGAAAAAGAAACTAGAAGTAACTAAAAGAAAAAGAGAAAGAAACAGCAATAAAATTTTCAGCAAGGAAAAAGAGATTAAAAGTAGATAATAAAGAAAATTTAAAATTCAATTAATGAAACAAAACTTTAATGTGAAGGATCACTATCGAAAAGAATATTAGAGATAAAAGACAATGGCAGAGAAATGTTACATTAATACTTTCGATAAAGAAAAATAGTCTACAACAGTCAAGAACTCTGGGACATGAGAAAGAAGCCAGACCTAAGAATCCATGAAGCATGAAGTAGAAAAAGAAACAGATAAAAGCTAAAGGACTAGATAATCTAGTCAATGGAAGCATCATATAAAACTCTAACTCTATAGCAGTCAAGCATAAGAGACATGTAGAACCCTAACTGGCATGATCAGAGAAGAATGTTTGTTTTAGTTAGGGTTTCTATTGTGATAAAATACTATGACGGAAAGCAACTTGAAGAGGATGAAATATATTTCCACTTACAGTTTGTTTGACATTATAGTCTATCACAGAAGGCAGTCAGGACAGGAACTCAAGGAAGGAACCTGGAGGCAGTGGCAGATACAGAGGCCATGGAGGAGTGTTGCTTATTTGCTAGCTTTTCATAGTTTCTTATACAACTCAGGACCATTTGCTGAGGGGTGGTACCACACACAGTGGGCTGGCCCATCCCGTATCAATTATTAATCTAGAAAATACCCACCACAGACTTGCTTGCAAACCGATCCTATGGAGGCATTTCTCAATTAAAATTCCTTCTCCAGCATATCCAACAAGCATACTATCTATAACATATTATTGTCATAATGCCAAAATAACACAACAAAAAATTGTTAAAAACCACAAAAGAAAAGCACAAACTCATAAAAGCAAACCTATCAGAGAAACATCTGGCCTTTTGTCACAAAACCCTAAATCCAGAAAGCATGGAATGGTATCTTTCACGATCTGAAAGTGAATCACTAGTACAGATTAGTCCATCAAGCAATGGCATCATTTTAACTTGATAGTGAACCAGACTTGGTGGTGCACACCCATTATCCCAGCATTTGGGAGGCAGAAATAGGCAAATATCTGTGGGTTTGAGGCCAGACTACTGTTCTACATAGTGAGTTCTAGGCTATCAAAGGCTACATAGTGAGAACTTGTCTCAAAAAAAAACAACAAAAAATTGATAGTCTCCAATTAATCACTGATAGGGAGACTGGATATGCGCAAGAATGAAATTGGATCTTAACCTTACACTATGCAAAAATAAAATCAACTCAAAATGGGTTAAAGTCTTAAACAAAAGACCTGTGTCCATAAAATCCCTAAGAAAATGTGAAGAACTTCTTGGAATAACAACAAAAGTTTCAAGCTTTAATTTTGACAGAGATTTCATAGACGCAATACCAAAAGTAACTCAAACATGCAAATAGGATAGAAAGCTCTGGATATGGTGAGATACACCTGTAATCTTAGTACTTAGGAGCTGAAGGCCTCCTTAGAACTCAGGAGTTCTAAGGTCATTCTTGTACACATAGCCCCTGCACAAGCCTAGACTACATGAGACTTTTAAAAGACAGACAGACAACTAGTTTACTCAATTATGCTGAAGGAAGGAGACAAATGGTAAATAAAATATAGTATTTGGTGGAGCATATACATAAGTAGATGAGAAATGGCATTAAATTACAAAGGAAAATCTTCTCCCTTTGTTGTTCTATAAACTCCAGTTACCTCTAATAGTACTGGACACAAAAACAATGTTACATCAATAAAAAATGAAAGTAATATGATAAGATAGAATCTCCAATAGGATAAATACAAGGTACTATGTGGCACAAATTGCCCACAGATGGAGATGTGAGAAGGCCTTTTAACAGAAGTGACACATGACCTAGCTTCTGGGAAGAATTTAGAAGAAGTGAGGATAAGATTGGTTGTTCTTATAAACATGTGCATTCTACAGCACATAGCAAGGATGTGTGGAATCAAAACCAGAATAAACTGCATCCTTAATGATAATAGACAAAGATATCCTGTCTATCTCCTCAGGAGGAATTGACTATCCTTTACTGTCTCCCCCGTCTCACTTCTCCATTCCTCTACTGGCTTTGCCTTCATTGTGCAAATATACTTCTTAGTCAGGCATGGTGACACACACACACACATGCACACGCACATGCACACATCTTCAATTCCAGAATTTGGGAGGCAGAGGCAGGCAGATCTCTCTGAGTTAACAGCCAGCTTGGTCTACCTAGAGAGTTTCAGGACAGTCATGGAACAAACCATACACACATAAACACACACACACACACACACACACACACACACAGAGAGAGAGAGAGAGAGAGAGAGAGAGAGAGAGAGAGAGAGAGAGA
>NW_021604662.1:338451-340588 GCF_004785775.1 Grammomys surdaster | reverse complement strand
AGAGAGAGAGAGAGAGAGAGAGAGAGAGAGAGAGAGAGAGAGAGAGAGACAGAGAGACAGACAGAGAGACAGACAGAGAGACAGACAGAGAGAGACACAGAAACAGACAGACAGACAGACAGACAGACAGACAGACAGACAGACAGACTTCTTATTCTAAAATGTTAGTCTTAGGCTATGCTACTGAGGAACCCCAAACTAGGATATTTGTTTAGTCAGATGGTAGCAACAAACTGCAAAAGGACAAAGAATAGAAAATGTTGGCTACCAATACAGGCAAGAGGTGGCATTGCAGGAAAAGCTCTCCTATTTCATACACTTCTTGGAACTGGCCACAGCTCTAATTTCTGCCAAGACAAAGTACTTCTAAGATCTGCTATTATGAATCATGACATAGCCCAAGGAATATGCTAGAATCTAGGCACAGCAGCAAGGCTGAACAGACTGAGAAATACCAATATTCACATATCTGCTTGGCTGGAGGTGGGTATGTTTAAAGAGTCTATCCTGTCATGGTCCCTGGTGTCTTCAAGTTCAATAGCACCAAAGAGATGAGAACACAGTACAGGCTTTCCAACCATAGTAACTAGTAACTATCCTTCTGATGCTGGGGCCACAGTAGTATGCAATCCTACCCAAGCAATACTTCCTGAATCATAGTAGTCTTCTAAATTGGAGTGCCTAGTACCCAACAAATGCACAGAGATCTGTCAGTAGAAAACAAAGTATTAAAACATATCTTTATCTGTTTTCTTTGATCACTAAGGTTTCTATTTCCACATACATTAATCATGTATACAATATGTGACTTTAGTAGTCTCAGCCATGAATAAGCATATGTCTACATCACATGTCCATCCTCAAAAAATGTTTACTGCAACAGGGTTAAATAGGCTAACAGGTATAAAAAAATGAAAAGAACTTTGATTTAAAGGTCCTGCTCTCTTTTGAAGAGACTAAAGGAATAATAATATATTGTAATTAAATAAATAGACTCAAGCATATCTCCAAGGATGAATTCTAGATAATAAAAAAATTCACAGCAAGAAAGAGAAAAAGGAAGTGATTAGACTAGTCACATTATATTATATATAATGTATTCAATTTAAATAAATAAAAAGGCTTAAGCATATTTCTAAGGATGAATTCTAGGCATTGAAAAAACTCACAGTGAGAAAGGGAAAAAAGAAGTCAGATTTGATTAGTTACATGAAGTAATTAAAATAGCTCTGCCACTGACAAGTAAAGCCCTCACCCAGAGACCATAATCATTTACTTTACATTCTGATCCACTGAGCTATACACCCCCTCCTCAGTAGGTAAGGGCCCCTGGTACCAACAACTCATCCCACATTACTGAGACAACACAGTTTCCAGTGTCAACAGGTAAAGGCCCCCCAGACCCAAACCACTGGACCCAAACTTTCCCCATCTACCCAGATCCTGGTGCTGATTTATAAAGGAGTCCTTAACCCTGAATAAATTGTTCACACTTCTGCAGTTCCCTGGTTCCTAACACTGACAATTAATAGTCCCAAGACCATCAACCCCAGCCCCACATTCCCATTCAATCAAAATACCCCAAATGCACAAATTTCAGTCTAAAACTAGAAAAAACATGAGAACACGTCCAGGAAAACATGTCTCCTCCAAAAATTAGTAATCCCATAATATGGACCTAAATGAGAAGAACTTTAAAGAATTCCCAAAGAAAGAATTCAAAACAATGTTTATAACTTTGTTCAAACAACTCAAAGAAGATAAAAAGCAAAGAGATAAATGAAATAAGGAAGTCAAATTTACTATACCTAGAAAAAGAGATGCCAATCTACATATGAGAGGCCTAGAGAACACCAAATGGACAGAACCAGAAAAAATTTTCATGTGTCTTAGTTATTTTTCTATTACTTTAAAGAGATACCATGACCAAGGCAACTCATACAAGTGTTCATTGAGGCTTACAGTTTCAGAGGGTGAGGGTGAGTCCATGACCATCATGGTGGAAAACATGGCAGAAAGAGGTGAGGCATGGTACTGGAGATGTGGCTGAGAGCTTATATCCTTATTAGCAAGTAGGAAGGAAGGACAGGGAGAGAGAGAGAGAGAGAGAGAGAGAGAGAGAGAGAGAGAGAGAGAG
>NW_021604662.1:337820-338441 GCF_004785775.1 Grammomys surdaster | reverse complement strand
AGAGAGAGAGAGAGAGAGAGAGAGAGAGAGAGAGAGAGAGAGAGAGAACACTAAGGAGGAATGCCTAGGCTTTAGAAACCTCAAAGCCCAGTGACACACTCCCTCCAACAATGCCACACTCTTAATCCTTCCCAAACAGTTCCACCAACTGGGGATCAAATATGTAAACATATGAGCCACATCATGACATATTTTAAAATTTGTTTGGTTTAGGCCCATCATGACAGGTAATTTAAGGAATACTTTAGTGTGAAGAGGAGAAACACACCAGAGGGGTCACAGGCAAAAAAAAAGAAGTCAATGAAAACACCCAAAACATCAACAAAATGGTAAGAATTAACACTTGTCATTCAACAGTAACCCAGAATATTGACTATCTCAATTACTCAATAAAAAGACATAGACTAGGAGGTTGGATCAGAAAACCATAATTAGGCATAACACAAAACTACCAAACTCCTTAGAAAAGAAATGGCAATTTTAATAAAACAAACACAACAATCTCCTGGGCTGCCCTGAGTAGTAAAGGACAGGCCCAGCTAGGAAAGCTTGTTGCATTATACAAGGACAAATTTGTGTGTGTGTGTGTGTGTGTGTGTGTGTGTGTGTGTGTGTGTGTGT
>NW_021604662.1:161555-337810 GCF_004785775.1 Grammomys surdaster | reverse complement strand
TGTGTGTGTGTGTGTGTGTGTGTGTGTGTGTGTGTGTGTGTGTGTGTGTTGGTGTTGGGGGAAGATTTCAGATGCTAGAATAATCAGGTGGGTTAGCATGGGGACTCTTGTCAGACAAAGGAGATGGTCAATAATGGTCAGAAGCATTCCGGTTTGACTGTTGTGGACAAGAGTGCTCAGCCAGCCATTAAGGGCTTTCCAAAAAATGCTTCAGGTTTCTGTTTCTCAGCAAAACCAAGTTTCCTAGCAAGGTCAGGCCCTGATGGATCCTGGACCACTACCTAAATATGGCCATAATCATTGCCATTTGGGAGACCCTGTCAAGAGATCCTAAAACAAACAAGATATATTTCTGTTGCCTCCAAAATATCTACTTTACCATCAATGACCAATAACATCTTAGGGTAGGAAAAGGATGTAAATTCAAACACATCCTGAGAGACTGAATCTTGCCAATAACCACATGCTCTAGAAAGTGAGTCCTTCCTCAATAAAGCTTCCATATGAATATGGCTTATCCAACTCCTTGGTTGCAATAGCTCATCCAGATCCTGAAGTAGAGGACCAGATAAGCTGTGCCTGGGTCCTAACCCACAGAAACAGTACAACACAAATGTGTGTTACTATCTTTGCTAGGTTTCTACTGCTATGATAGCATGACCAAAAGCAAATTGAGGAGGAAATTATTTCTTTCAGTTTATAGATTATAGTCCATCACCAGGGGAAGCTAAGGCAGAAACTCAAACAGGAACCTGGAGGTAGAACTGAAGCAGAAGCCATGGCAAGGTGCTGCTCACTGTCTTGTTCCCATAGCTTGTTAATTCTGCTTTTTTATACACTCCAGGACCACCTGCCCTGGAATGGCCCCATTCATAGTGGGCCAGGCCCTATTACATCAACCACCCTTCAAGAAAATATTCCCACAGACTTGCCTGCAAGCCAATATGATGGTGAAAAGGTGACATAAACCTCATTTCTCCCATTTTAGGACTAGGCCTGATTTCAAAAGGAAAGTCACCAGTCCCAGGAACTAGGCCATAAGTCACCTGCTTCAGGAGCAGACCATACATTCCAGGAACAGGGTCATAAAAAACCCTCCCAAAGAATAGCCTGGAGAAAACCACAAGAATGGGGAAATACCTTATCTAAGGATGGGCCATCTGTGCTGGACAGCCTATCTCATCCTGTGGCTAAACATTCAAGATACAGGAATGCAGACCCCTGACCACCTGGTACAATCCAATCAGAAGCTGACCCATGTGACCTCCCCAGCATCCACCAATGAAATTTTAGATTATCTAACCCAATCCCTAATATAGAAGAACTAACATAGTAGCCAATCAAAACTGTACTAATGTCATCACTTTGGCCCCTGCCAATCACATTAAAGATTACCTAATGCTTCTAGAAAATTCTTCTAGCCCTGTATAAAAAGGGGGTCTCCAAGCTCCTCCATTATCACCATTTTGATGAATGGTTGACCTTGGCATGTTGCTTGTTTCTGTAGAATAAATGCTCTTTGTCTGTGCATTCAATTTGGTCTGGGATCTTCCTTCAGTGATTTTTGAGACCCTTATATTAGAAGTATTTTCTCAATTAAGATTCCCTCTTCCAAGATGTGTCTATGTGTCAAGTTGATAAAAACCAACCCACAACTGTCTATATAACTCCAACTCCAGGGAGTCCTATGCCTTCTTCTGTCCTCCAAGGGTGCCAGACATTATTTATAAAATGAATATATATATATATTTTTTTTTCAGGTGAATAGTCATAAACATAAAACAAAATAAATAAATCTTTAAAAACTTCAAAGCATAACAAGAACAATGAAGGAAACACACAAAAGGTGCAGCCCACCCATCTTTTCCTCATTTAACAGATACTTGCTGAATCTGTTCCAGCTATGAAACAGTGAAGCAACGATGAATCAATTTATGGTGCTCTCGCATACATAGTCACAGCAGGACATGAGCAGGCACGCAATTTTTTAAAATGAGGTATAAATATAGAGCTATGTCCACATACTACTGTAGTCCAGAAAGAAATTAGCTATGCCTGGAAAAACCAGGAAATGTTTCATGGAGCATAAAAGGTAGAAAAGGCATCCCAAGGGTTATGAAAGCATTTCAACATTTAAGTATTGAACAGAGGGTGGAAATATTAACCTGGCAGGTAGGTTAGTGACAACTGTGAGCATTCTTATAAATCACAGCAAAAAAATTGGACTTTAACCTACTGGTCAGGAAAGGTAGTTTTAAGATGCTTAATGAGGCTGGAGTAGATAACAGCCTGGGTAGAAGCTACAGACCCTGCAGAGAATTTTTTTATCTAAATAAGGCAGACACCACTTGCTAACAACTCCTTCTCAGGCTACCATCCAGGGATTCTGGCCCAGTGTTGCCTCATGCAATTTTTCAAGTGGAGCTAAGCATACTTCTATATTCATGATCTTCTATTTTTAAATGCCCACATGAGTACATTTCAGCACAATCAGGATGCCATAGATTACAGGGCACATCTCTATTTTATATACTAGTAAGAAGGAAAACCACAAGCAATCAAATTATGTCACAAATTATGACACTCTACCAACTTAAGGACATTCCCAAATCAGAGATACTAAAATGTGAAAAAAAAGATGCATCTTAGAATCAAAGGAATAAGGTAATTTTCATTTTCTCAAAATCCTGAATAGAGCGTTTGGATTCAATTTGAACCTGCCAGATTGCACTCTGTTTAAGTCAAGGGGATCTTGAAGGTAATCTGATTAAATGCAAGCTTCAGGACAATCACTTTGGGGGTCAGCTGGTAATGAACCAGGAGAATGCTGGCAGCAGGAAGACCAATGAGGAGGCTCCTGTAATAATCCAGGAGATAAATGATAAAGGCTGAATTAAAGCCACAGCTGTGGGTATGAGGAGGATGGCAGGGTCAAATGTAAGGGCTTTATATAACAAGCTCTCCAAGTGTATAAGTAGAGATGGGAAGTAAGGAAGACTGAAACATCATAGAGGATTCCAAGGTTCCTAGTTTGGAATACACAGATTCATTATTTGTCCAATAGTACTAGGTGTCTACCATGTGCCGGGTGCTGGGAGTATAATGGTGGATGGGCAAACATGGTCCCTGCCTTCCTATACTTTACAGTCAAAGAGACAATACTATTGTCATAGGGTGTTAGAATCACATGCAGAGTCATAAGCAAAAGGAGATAGGCATATTTATCATGGAAAAACCTGATCTGGGTACCAGTGAGACTTTATTGTTCCAATGTCCTATATGAAGTAGAAGCCTAGGTTTCAAGGCCAGGGAATAAACCATGTCTGATTAAGGAGCTCTTGGGTTCCAGATATCAGTTCAAATACTTAGGGAAAGTAAGATGACCAGGAAGAGCATGGATGGAGAAGAAGGATTTAATAGGGCAAAAGCAGAGCACTGGGGAAGTAGGATGAGAGAGAGAGAGAGAGAGAGAGAGAGAGAGAGAGAGAGAGAGACAGAGAGAGAGAGACAGAGAGAGACAGAGAGAGACAGAGAGACAGAGAGACAGAGAGACAGACAGAGAGAGAGACAGAGAGACAGAGAGAGACAGAGAGGGTCAGGGAGACTAACAAAGAACAATGTGTAAAGTAAGACGCCGAGGCAGTGGGGTGTATGTCAACCACAGAAGGTTCTTAGTACTGTGTGAGTCACATCTACCTTTACCTATAATTTAGCACCAAAGTCAGCACTTGGCAACATACAATTCCGATTTTCAGAGTCCATGGGTATTTTGCCTGAACTCCAAATAAGCTTATCAGAACTGCTTCTTATTTAAAGAGCTATGGTATTTTAAGTATTGCTACAATCTGTTCCTTTATCCTGTAAGTGCTTACATTTTCCACGTATCCCAGTTTGACATCTAGAATATGAGTCAATGGTAACTCTCAATTCCTTCTCATTTTCCTTCTGTAGGAGCTAAAATCTGCCATTCCAAGACAAAAGTGAAACAGAGCTTATATGGGAATATATGTCCCTGTCATGTGACTGCACAAGGCAGAAGTGACTTAAGCATAGATGCCCAAGAAGCACTGCAAGACCCTCATGACATTTTTGAACTTGTGATATGTGAGGATACTGTGCTCCTTCAGATTCCTTTAGGAAAGCCCTTAGACATTTCCAATTTGGAAGAGTGAAGAAACAGGCCTAGAGCTGGTGAGATTGCTCAGTGGGTAAAGGCATATGCTGCCAAACCTGATGACCTGAGTTTAATTCCCAAGATCTACATGGTAAAAGGAGGAGCCAACTCCCGCAAGTTGTCCTCTGACCTCTACTCATGTGCTATGGCACGCACATACACACGTAATTGAAAACATTCAAAAAAGTAGGCCTTAGATTAGTTACACAGCCTCCCCAAGATCAGTCTTGTAACTTGGTAGTTGATAATTTTTTCCATCCCATCAAGATAACACAATTTCTACCTTGTACATAGACATTAAAGCATCTACCTAAAACAGGAAGTTCACAGGAGTTGGACTAAATTAACCAAAGAGAGGAAGCAGATTAAAAACTCAGATGATCCCTTGACTAGTCAGTGCTCACTCACTGCTTCTGTCCACTAAGGGATCTTACCGTTTGTTCCCTCTAGGTTTTATGTTCCACACAGGCTCAAGGAAGCTAGATTCCTAGATCTTCATTTTACTGGTGGCTGAATCATTCAGCCTGACCTGCAGGCTAAGGACACAATCCATCTTCACGTTTACAGGCCTTACTTGGGTTTTCCCGGCCTTGTCTGGAATCCTTCAGTGCAAAATTCTAGAATGACTCTTTAATAGGTTGCCTTGGCAACCCCACAATGTAGGATAGAAATATGACAGTGTCTGCCAATGAAATGTGGGCGATGTAACTCAGATGAGAGAACTACTTCTGGCTTGTGGAACGGTTCTTTGAGCTTTCTTTGGTTATCATTACTTTCCTGACAAGTGTGTGTGTGTGTGTGTGTGTGTGTGTGTGTGTGTGTGTGTGTGTGTGTGTGTGTGTGTATGTGTGTGTGTGTGTATGTGTGTGTGTATGTGTGTGTGTGTGTGTGTGTGTGTGTGTGCAGACACATACACATGTACATGAACACGGAAAAATAAAGAACAGTTTGTTTCTTAGGAAAATGTCAAAACTATTAGTTAAAACACTCCCTGAAGAAGAGCAATAGCTTTGTTTTTAAATTCTTTCTACTCCTTCAGATGACTAAGAACTTATGACAAGGCCTTTGAGAAAGTTTTTAAAGCATTTTCTTTTACAGTACTTATTCTTATCCTGGTTTCATTCATGTACTCATTCAACGAGTATTAAGTAATTAAAATTTAAAGTTGAAAAAATCAAAGATACAGATTGTAAGAGTAAATCGAGGTAAGGGAAAGCTGCTGGGCGTGAAGGCACACACTTTTAATCCCAGCACTTGGGAGGCAGAGGTAGGTGGATTTCTGAGTTCGAGGCCAGCCTGGTCTACAGAGTGAGTTCCAGGACAGCCAGGGCTACACAGAGAAACCCTGTCTAGGGGAGGAGGATGCAGTGGTGGAGGGAAGGAAATGGAAACAGTGGTAAAGGCAGAATCCTCTGAAGAAGACATCTTCAGGCTGAGGTCTGAAGGATGAATAGGGTTTAATGAAGCTAAGCTATTAAAAAAGGGATGGAGGAGAACGTGCACAAGTGAGTCAAGACCTTGAGCCCGGAGCAGGTGAGTGAGTCTGTAATTTGAGGTCTTTCAAAGGAGAGTGTTTTCTAAACCTGGCTGAGTTGTTAATTCAATTGTTTGTTTTCCAGTATGGGGAATTGGACCTAGGGTTTCATGCATGCTAGGTCACTCTAGCACCACCACCACTGCAGCCAGTGCTTGCTGGCCCACTGGGTCTGTTGTTTTCAGAGTATTGAACACTAAATGTTCTTTGAGTTCACTCAGGCTGTTCTCAAACTCACTATGCAGCACAGACTGGCCTTGAACTCACAGTGATTCTCCAGTCACGATCTACCCAGTGCTGGGACTATACTGCAGTAGTGTACAACTATGTCTACTTTTTTCATGACTTTTGAAGTCAAACTATATTTCACAATATTCTTGAGAAATGTTATGTGGGTCAGTAATGTCACCAAAATAAGATATTGGTAATGTGAAACTTCATTAATTTGTCCCAGTGAGGACAAATTCTACCTCAAGACCCAGATATACCATTCCTGGGCATATAACCAAAGATTACCACATTATACCACAGAGACACTTGTTCAACTATGTTAATAGCAGCTTTATTTTTAATAACCAGAAACTGTAAGCAATCTAGATGTTCCTCAACTGAAAAATGAATAAAGAAAATGTGGTGCATCTACACAATGGAATACTACTCAGCTATTAAAAACAAAGACATCATAAAATTTGCCTGCAAATGGTTGAAACTTGAGAATATCATCCTGAGTGACATAACCCAGTTCCCAATGAACAAGAATGATAAGTACTCACTTAATGTGAATATTAGCCATAAAAATACAGGATATCCACACTCCACTCCACAGACCCAAAGAAGCTAAACGAGAAGGAAGGCATGAGTGAGGATGCTTGATTCTCACTTAGAAGAGAAATAAAATAGTCATAGGAGGCAGATGGAGGGAGGGAACTGGGAGGGAGGGGATGGGAAGGGGAATGGGGGAGCGGATCAGATGTGAGGAGGGACAGAAGGGATAACCAGATAGCAGTGAGAATGAATGGAAATCTGCAAACTGACTGGGGTGAGGAGGTGGGAAGCATCTCCAGGACATGACAGAGACCTGTCAAACTCACACTCAAACATTGGTTGAAGCTCAGAGACTCTTATGGAAGAGGAAAATTTTCTCAGGGGAAAATTGAGGGAACTCCACAGGAAGACCAACAAAGTCAACTAACCTGGACCTTTAGGGGCTCCCAGACAGAGACTGAACCACCAACCAAAGAGTATACTCTGGCTGGACCGAGCACCCCACTCCCTTCGCACATAAGTATCAGATATGGAGCTAGGTCTCCATGGGGGTCCCAAAAAACTAGAGCAGGGGCTATCCCTAAAGCTGTAGCCTGTCTGTGGAACCTGTTCCCCTAACTTAGCTGCCTCCTCTGGCCTCATTGAGAGAAGAGCCTAGCCCTATAGAGACTTGATGTGCCAGGGTGGGGGATAGCCAAGGGGAGCCTCCATTCTCTCAGAGAGGGGGATAGGGGATGAGAGAGGGACTGTGTGAGGGAAAGACTGGGAGGGGGGACATAAATCAGGATGTAAAGTGGATAAATAAATTTTTTAAATATAAGGAAAAAAATAAAAAAGAAAAAAATTGTTCTAGTGAGGTGGACAATCATTCCTATTTAGTAAAAGGACCAATTTACAAAATGGTTTTAAGAAAATGTAATCTAAAGTAATCTGATGTCATTAACTGCTAGAAAGTTCCTTTTGCTTAATGACTCTCTGCTCTTACAGGTCAAGAAAGGCTATTTGTAACTAGCATTTTCATTTTCAGAATGAAGCTCTGATTTTATAGCATGTGAGCTAAAAAAAAAAAAAAGGACCTTTTAAGTTGTTTTGTTTAATATGGAGTCTTTCTCTGTAGGTCTGGCTACCCTGAAATTCACAATGTGGCCTGGGCTAGCTGAGTTCCTGCTTTAGTCTTTTTGGGTACTGGGATTACAGTGTAAGCTACAGTGCTTGGCTCCCTCTAAACCATTACACTTATATAGGGGAGTAGGCATATACCACAGCCTGAGGTCAGAGCCTTCTCTCCTTCTACAATGTGGTTTCTCTGGGATCGAACTCAGGTGATCAGCCTTGCAGGGAGGCGTGCTAACCCACTGAGCCATCTCTTGGGCCCTTCACCTTCCTTTTAAATCTCTGTTGCTCACTACAGAATGCTGCTCCTGCTGACATGCCATGTTCCTACTTGTGTGGGTACATGAACAGAACACTATGCCATCAAGTTGGTAAGAGGTTCGAGATTTGTTTGTTTGTTTGTTTTTTGAGACAGGGTTTCCCTATGCAGTCCTGGCTGTCCTGGAACTCACTCTGTAGATCAGGCTGGCCTCGAACTCAGAGATCTGCCTGCCTCTGCCTCCCAAATGCTGGGATTAAAGGCGTGCGCCACCACTGCCCTGCTCAAGATTTTTCTTAATTGGCTTTTTTTTTCTAAGAAGATAATGAAGTTAATATAGGGCCTAGAGAAAAATACTATTGTTGGCTTGTGGGGTCTTTTTGAAGCTAAAAATTAAGTCCTCAGTACGTAGACAAATAGAAAGATTACAAAAGAGAACCAGATTAAATCCTTACAATTTCAAGAAGCTATCAGTTGTGTCAGTTATGACCTTTAGCAAACTATATAATCCCCTTTGAGCCTGCCTCAGCATTCTCATTTTAAAAATGAGCACTGGCCATCCAGGCAGAGGACCTGGGTTCTAGTCCCAGCAACCACAGGGCAATTCACAACCATCTGTAACTCCAATTCCAGGGGATCCATCGCCCTCTTCTGGCCTCTCCGGGCACTGCATGCACATGGTCCACAGACATCCATGTAGGCAAAACTCTCATACGTACAAAATAAAAATATTTTTAAATGAAGATAATATTTAAAGAGAAAACTTTCAGTGGAAATTTATTGCAGGTTACAAAGTGATACATATGCCTGAGATATGAAGGACAAATAGAATGTTTCTTGGCTATTTCTTGGCTTTATACTACAAAGGATTAAAAAAAACCCTCATTGTTCAACTTCTGCTATTTCATTATTTGAAGTCATAGACTTCCTCTAATCAATATACTTGTAAAAGGGTATAAGTAATACATGGTTTATATTATTCAATAAATACTTACAATTATTGTTATAAGGCTGGTACTATTCCTTTGACCTTCTTGCAATAGAACTCTATTTTCCTTTTTGAAGTCCACCTTCCCCAGATTCTCAGATGTGTGTTTTTGCATGAGATTAATACCACTCCACACTAACTGGTTTCTGATTGACTTAAGCCAATTAATATAATCCACTTCCCAAGTAATGGTGATTGTTCAGGGATGGGCATATCTCTCACACCAGAGTCTGCACATTCTCCTCTCCTGCTAGAGGATGTGAGAAAGAACACATAATTAATGAGGGAACATGAGTGAATCTCAGGGCTCCCAGAAAGAGAATTGGGAGAGTCAGCATACCTCCTGAGTGTGGTGCCCTGAGCAATGGTGTTGCCATAGTACGGTCTGCTGAGAGGGCAAACTTAATACATGGGGAAGGAAGACCAAAAGATCAGAAAAATGGAGCAGGATCACAGATTTCTGTATCAACATTGTATCTTTGGAATTTCAAATCGAATTTGTTTGAAATTTAGTTTGCAAAGTCAGTTTAGATAGGATGTCTCGTCCTGTCTTTGCATTTTTTATGGGGGTGGGGGGTGTTTCTATCCCACTCTTTTCCATTTAGCTCCCAAATTAAAGACACAAACACTTGGTGTTTTATTTACAAGCTGCTAGCACTGTGCCGAGCAGGTTCTGAGCTGAGCTGTTCTAACTCAGCACTGAAATTAACCAGATAAATGTCCTCTCACTTGTCAGCTGAGTCTTGCTCAGCTCCATATGTATCTTCATGGCAAGTTTCTCTTGGCCATGTGCTCATGATCCATCCTGCCTCATGGTGACCTTCTTTTTCTTCCACCTCTTCTGTCCTCCTTGTGGTTTCTGCTTAAGACCTCCAACTTGATCTCCAGTCTCGCCTTCGTTTCTCTCCTGCCCAGTCATAGGCTCTAGCCTTTTAGTAAGCAATCAGGGACTATCGGGGAGCCTTCTTTACAGAACATTGACTAATACAATGTCCTAACCTCAGATTGCAGTCTGGACAGGGGCACAGAACCCAGCTTCTGTATATACAGTGCACAAGACTTACCCCAAAACTATCACTTACAACCACAGAAATCACTCTAGTTGTAGTATATGACTGTGTGTGTGCACATATGGACACAGGGCCAAAGTCAAACACTGGGTGTCTTCCTCATTATTTTTCTAAAACATCTTCTTTAGTGTGTGTGTGTGTGTGTGTGTGTGTGTGTGCACTTGCACGTGTACATGGGGGCTTCCATGTGTCATGGTGCATGTGTAGAGATTAGAAAATGACTATGTTGTTCTCCTTCCACTTTTATTTGGGCTCCAGGGATCAAACTCAACTTGTCAGGCTCACATGACACATATTTTTACTACTTGAGCTATGTCACCATCCCTCTACCTTATCTTTTGAGACAGTGTCTCACTATCTCCCCAGCACTGAGATTACAGGTGCCAACCAGTACACCAAACTTTTTACATAGGTCCTAGGAATCCAAACTCAGCCCCTACCCCATGGCTGCTTAGCAAATAATCAACTGAGCCATCTCCTTATCCCCAAAATAAATGTTTTAACGCATGAACTACTTACCTAAAAGGAAACTTCCTTAACTCTGATCTAGTGCATTTATTTCACGAAATCTACAGTTGAGCACAATATAAATAAATCAACGTCCAAATCACCCTTTCCAGAAGAAAAGTAAAAATCAGCAATAAAATTTACAATCAAGTTGCAAATGTATATATTAATTCAAATTTCTCTTTGAAAAGACAGAGTCAGCCAGTTGAAAGTGTGCTTTTGGTTTTTGTAAACATGTCCGGGACAATTCCATTCAGAATAGATGTGTCTGAGTTTTAGAATGAACATTGGACCCAGAGGCAGCTACTGAAAACTAATGACTAATAGTAAAATAATATTCACAGACAGTTGCCATGGCAGCCAGCTCATTTTGCACAAAATAGAACCCATTGCATTTTAGCAGGCGTTAGCAGAGGAAAACTGCTAGCCTGAAGACAGTCTTTAACTGAGTTTTTTTACTTTTAATCTATTCACTGATCTTGGTTTTATTGTTGTACATAGCCTTCAGACTATACTCGAATTGTATTTTTTAATCGCAAATATTTTAAGTCACTAATAAAAATACACATATGATTTGTTTAAGAACACCTACCTGCACCACTTTTGAAATCTTTCCACTGGGCTATGGAGAACAGCTTAGCAGCAGGTTTGACTGTGTGCACACTTGAATTCATGTAGACACTTGAACAGTAAGTGTTGATGAGGTAGAGGGCCAAGCATATTTCACTGGCTGTTTTTAGCTGTTGCCCTTTAAAGCATGCACTATGAAAGTATGGAGTAGCCAATTTTTCTTATGTCTACTTACATGGTCCCAGGGGAGTGACCTTAGGAGTTAGGTGTAGCTCAAGACAAGTGAGAAAGGAGGTGACAAAGTATTTTGGGCCTATCTATTTCTAAAATGGCTGGTTTTTTTTAATATAAAATATTATCTCATTGAATGTGACTATAGATTTTGAACATTATAGATAGCTAGTCTCTAGAGGAATATGCCACAGAGTACTTCCTCACTATTAAGACAGACTCTTGTCTATCAATCACTCTGTCTCCTGTCCCTGTCCCATCTCTTTGCATTTCTCCTTTAAGATAAACGACACAGGGTCCTGCTTATTATAAAAATCAGTTATTATCCTAATTTAGGAAACCCACACAAGCCATTATCTTTCATTAACATCTTAGAGCAAATTAGTCCTTTGGATTAACTAATGTTCTTCAAACATTTTCAGATGGGCTATGTCTTAGGCTTAAAAAAAAATAACAAAAAACCCCCAAACCAACAAAAAGCCTTCCCATGCCATCCAACACTGTGATTCCAGGCACATCACACACAGCAGCTGGTGAACAAATCAAAGACATTGTCAAAGTGACATAGGAAACAGCTACCGGTGGGCAACATGGGAACTGTCAGTGAGTAGGGTTTGTATTTTCCCTCATCTAACTGAAACTCCCACCAAACAGGAAAATTTCAAATTAGCGGGCTTTATATTTCGATATGTAATAAAAAAAAAATCTGCTATTAGGAAATGTAGCTACTTTCCTTTTTTTTCAACCCAACCATGTAGTTTTCCTCCTAATACATGTCCATGCATGATCACAATAGCTCATCCACTGCCTGTGAGACACACACATTCTGGCCACTTGTAATAGGATCATGCTTTAGTTCACAGCAGTTATCAAATACAGCAAGATCAATGTGCAGAACTAATGTAAAAATGGCATATGCCAACAGTCTATTCCCTTTAAAGAAACTGTTTTGGAAGCCTACAGACCTCTGGTTGGTCAGAAAGATGTCATGTCAGCTCTCCTAGCTGCTAGGGACACAGGAAATCAAACTGTTTTAGTGGAACACTACAAAATCAAAATTGAGCTGTGTAATGCAGAAGTTAAACATAGTCTATGGAATTTAAACATGGCCTAGGTTTAAAACCCGGTTCCTTTATTTATTAGCTGTGTTGCTGAGTTACCTAATTATTCTGTGCTTTAGTTTTCTCCCCTGTAAACCAAACATAATGGTTTCCCCCTTTAGGGCTGTTGTGTGGATTAAAGGAGTTAATATGTCCTCTGACCTCTGCCTCCTCTCAATAAATAACGTTTTCAAAAAAGGAAATGAATACAATATATCTAGAGCTCGGTTTTCCAACTGTGACAGTTCTGTCGCTGAGGCCAAGTACGTATTTCTTGTGAGAACCTCTTCTGTGCTTTGTAGGATATTAACCAGCACCCTATCCCCTCATCCACTAGATGTCAACAGCATTCCTCCCCCAGTCAAGACAAACAAAAGGATCTCAGCATTGTCTAAAAGGCCCTCTAAGACAGCCCTTCCCTCCAGAGCATTCTGAATTGTCATGACCAGGTGCTGAGGGTGGGTACTGGAGGCATTTAGTGACTACAGGCCAGGAAGGCTGCAAAACAACACATTCATGTTATCATGCACTGGGGCATGTGACAGTGTTACCCACTCCAACCACAGGACTGTGGTGGGAAAACAAGAAGTATATGAGAGCAAAGACAAGAACAGGTGGTCCCTGTAGTTCACTTTAGATTGCTTTTGGGTTTTTTCACCAGATTTGGGAAGGACTGAAACTGTCTTGTAAGAGACTGTCTTAAGAGTTCTATTGCTATGAAGAGATATCCTAACCAAGACAACTCCTATTGAACTGGGCGCTTGCTTACCATTTCAGCGGATTAGTTCATGATCATATCAGGAAGGAGACAGGCATGGCACTGGAACAGTAGTTAAGAGCTTTACATCCTAATCCACAGACAGCAGGCAGAGAGAGGAAGACACTGCGCCTGATGTGGGCTTCTGAAACCTCAAAGCTCACCTCCAGTAATGCACTTCCTCCAACGAGGCCACACCCAATTCTCCTCAAACCGTTCATCAGCTAGGGATTAACCATTCAGTCATATGAGCCTATGGGAGCCATTCTCATTCACATCACCACAGGGAGGGTGGCCAAAAGTGGTCACCATGCTACATGGGGCATGTAGTAATGAGTTTACTATAAAACCACTGAGGCTGGGTGTGGGTTTTTCTTGGGTCAGAGGTAGAGCATTGAATTGAATTGAAGCCATTCTGCTTTTGCCAACAAGTACAAGAAAGCAGCCCAGTGTGGTGGTACACACCTCTCATCTCAATATTCTGGGGGCAGAGGCACGAGTATCAGTGCAAGTTCGAGGCCAGCCTGCTCTTCATGTCTTCAAGCCAGCCACACCTTCACAGTGAGACCCTGTCTCAAAAAAACAAAAAGAGCCAGGTATGGTGGTACATCTCTTTAATCCCAGTGCTCAGAGTCAGAGCCAGGTAATCTCTGAGTTCAAGGCCACCTGGTCTACACAGCAAGTTTCAGGAAGCCAGCCAGGTTACATAGACTCTCTCTCTCTCTCTCTCTCTCTCTCTCTCTCTCTCTCTCTCTCTCTCTCTCTCACACACACACACACACACACACACACACACACAGACACACAGACACACAGACACACAGACACACAGACACACAACTGGAAGCAATAGCAATGAAACAGACCAGATGTGATTTTAAAAAAATGGCTACAGATTCTGAGCTGAATTAGAAGGCACTGTGGAATTAGAAGGGACTGTAGAAAGATAGACTTAAAAGCCACAAGTGGGCTTCCGAGTATTACAGAAGGTAGTTTCAAGGTGATTTGGACATGATGACCTAGAAGAGGTAAGGTAAGCTCTGCCATGCTGCAGCAGTGATTTGCTTCCGCTACTAAATTCTTAGTTCTCTCCAAGGACAGGGTGAGGTACTCTGTGAAGGCAATCAGATAAACTAGGCTTCCTAACTAGAGCCAGGGTTCATTAAATGAAATTGCTTTCCAACAGTAAAGCCAAAGACTGAAAAAGCAACAGAAAGCATCTGAGAAACCAGGGAACTCAAAACCTCTAAGATAATTTCTAGTATTCTTTATTAATTTATATATTTTTCTATTGTTGTTCAGATGCAAAAAAAGATGAAAATATGTGTATCCAGTTCCCTAGTTTTGAACATAAAAAATAGACAAGAGGTCAAGCCACTCTTAGAAGAACAACATGTACCCTTTATGGACATGATCCTTGCACTGTCTCTTAAGCATCGGCAGCATGAGTGCCAGACCAGACCTAACACTCAGCAGCTGCAAGGTCATAGGCAAGGTACCCCGACTCCTCTGCTGCAATTCCTTCAACCTAAAAATGTCAACAAGAAGATACCCATCTTGAGGTCTTTGGACTGAGAGAGGGTTTTAATAGAAAAGCTAGCCAAATCCCAGAAATCAAAATAAGTATGAACTGTTAGATGTTTGTCCTTGAAGGATCTATGATTATTATGATCACCAACTTATTTCTTCTTAGTGAGTAAATCATCAGAAAAAATAATGAAAAGACAAAACAATGGAGATAGTGATGTATGACTACCTTACAGTGCTATTACCCAGGAATGAATGTGAGAGTAAGCTATCTTGTACTTTCTAATAATTGGTCTAATCATTGTGACCATGTTTTGAGAGAGACTGGGAGAGTCTTCCCTTCTGGTTGGAATGGAGAAAAGGAAGAGAAATTTTTCCCACAGGCAGAAATCTCTATTGCATGCATTACTGGAGCCCCCACCTCATTTCTACATGAAGTAAATGTAGGGACTTGGTTAAAACTTAAGCCTGACAAATGACCCTTTTAGCCAAGGGCAGAGTTGGAAATCTGTAGGGACAGCAAACACATTCCCTAGAGACAAAAACCAAAACACAACTGGTAGGTATAAGTTTAGGGTCAATTCTTGACTCTCTTAGTTTGAATTAATAGACGGTTTGGTAATTGGTAGGTTATAGCCACTGGTGAATAGGAAACATAGCTTTTGCAAATTCACTCTTACTGATGGCTAGCTACTCATGGCAATTTCATAGCTAACAAACTAGGCAAAGTACTCAAAAGGCCTCTCAAAAATGTATCAAGGAAAAGGCAGGCTGGAGCTGAGGTTGGTAGCTCAGTTAGTAGAATGCTTCATCCCCAGACCTCATAAAACTGGGCTTGGTTGGCATGTCTCTGGAATCATAGAACTCAGAAGGTAGAGGCAAGAGGATTTGACGTCATCCTTGGTTACATAGCCAGTTTGAAGGCAGTCCGGACTACATGAGATCTGCTCTTAAACAACAATGAAAAATTGTAGATAATATCACTAACTGTAAGCTCGTCATTAAGTAGGTCTATGAAGAAACAAAAAAATAACAACTCCCTTCATTTCTATGAGTCTAACATTCAGACCCAGAGTAAAGAGAGATAGATGTCTAGTCCACCATTTATATTTTTAAAAGGAGATGGGAGTTAGCATGTTAAATGAAATAGCTTGAATGCACAGCTGGTGAATAGCCATAACAGGACTAAAATTCCACTTGCCTCCACATCTGTGTCCATTCCTACCCCACTTCTTCTCTCAGCATTATCAGAAAAACAGAGGTTGATGGATGGATGTTATTTCTAACCACTATCATATCTCTATTATCCTGCCAGCCTCAGAGGAAGATCCCAGGAAAAAGGACAACCACCACCCTAGGTCACCTCCACTAGGGTGGTTAAAGACACTTCCAAATGGTTTTTAGTAGGTTTTCAAGCTTGAGGGTGGTGAGCAGTCCGAGGATGGAGATAAAGATCCACCCAGAAGCCCTAAAGAAGCAAACTAATCCAATAAAAAGAAAGAAACCCACCTGAGAACCTTTGGGGATAGAGAGTCCCACAACCTTGCCTTCCTTGAAACAGGGTCAAACCGCTAGGTGTAAGGCCACCATTTGAATTCTTCATAATCTAACAAACACAGGACAATCACTTTCATCTTGCACCAGGCCTCTCAAGTTAAATGATACAGCTGGTGTGTAACAACCCAGAAGAGTTGGCCTGTATGCAACCACTACTTAATCTAGCCCTAGACTGTAGTAAAAAAAAAAATTAAATTAACCTGGCAAGGGATTTCTACCTGCCATAGACTATTTATGTTCCTGGATGAAAGACACACATAGCCTTATATTTTTAAATATGTTAGGAGAGGAGAAAGGAGAGCCGCCATAGGTTAACTAAGCCACAAAAACATGGCCATATATGCTGGCCAATTGGAGCCAAGAGCAGCCCAGATGAATAATAAGCAATAATTCGGTATCATCGATAGGGAAATAGTCTCTAACAACATGAAGGGTAGGCGGTTGCCCAGTTATTGTGCAACCTAAGGCATATTTAAAAGTACAAGGCTGTGTGTGTCTTTCATCCGAGAATAAAAATGGTCTAAGGTGAAACAAAACCCATGCCAAGATTACTTAAGTATATTTTACTACACTAGACAAATGGGACAGAAGGAAAAGCCCTGAGAATTTTATCCCTTCAGTGACTTCGGGGAGGGAATAATGTTGCGAGAGGCGAGAGGAGAGAGGGCTGCAGCCTTGGATCTTTTCCAACCCTGCCAAGGCAGATGCCATCAATACTTTCTGACAGAGTAGGTCAGTCCAGTCCCTGGAAGTGTGGGAAGGAAGGCACAGCTGAGGGAATGTGCCAGAGGCAGCGGTGTCTAAAGGGTAAACTCCCACCGGCCTGGCCGTTGCCGAGAGAACCCTTGGAATCGGGAAGTTAGAGGAACCCAGGCCCTTGCTCAACTCCAGCTTCAGGTTGAGTACAGCAAGAACTCCTGAGCCCAGGCTCAAACTTCAGGTTTGAACTCCCCGCCTCTGAGAAGGGGCGGGGCCACGGCAGAAGGCAGGGTTTCCTGCGGCGACGCTGAGTTTGACTGCACCCTCTCAAAAGGCCTACCAATGAGTAAGTTCCCCGTGGTGGTTCCATAGTGTAGCGGTTATCACGTCTGCTTTACACGCAGAAGGTCCTGGGTTCGAGCCCCAGTGGAACCATAGCTGCAAAGCCAGCTGACATTTTTTTCTCTAGTACTATCGTAGATAAAACCGGAGATTCTTATTTCTTTTTTTACTTACTTTTTTCCCCTAACATCTTTATATCTCAGAAGCGAAACCACAGGTCTCAGCCGTGGTCAGCAGATTCCCCCAGAGTGAAGCAGGGCGAATCAGAGCTTTAGCCGCTGTGTACCCTACCTGGAGAAGTTCCACCATACTTCACCAGGAGCGCCCCGCAGCAGCCTTTTTTCCTGAGCCACGACAAGTTGATCCCCAGAATTTCCCACAAAAATACGTCAACGTAGCCACGCTTTAACTGCAGCTGCCATTTTAAAAAGTTGATTGTGATTAAAGATTAAAAACACCTTATTCAATTCTTTAATACCTTATTTGACTCAAAAAAAAAAAAAACAGAACAATGTAGCTGGAGCGTTAGTGAAGGAAGAATTTATTTACAGTTTAGAATACATGTCATGCTTTTAAATTTATTAATTAAATGTAGTCCTTGACAAATTGATGCTTGTATATAATCCGTTCCTATTTCCTCTCGCTCCCTACTCATGTCAGGCTTTACAACCACATCCAGTGCGTGCTGATTGATGACTACATGTTTCTCTAGTTCCTTGTTGTTGTTCCAGTTATTCCAGTTTCTTCGGGGGAAGAGAACTTCCTGGAGAAGGGGTGAAGAGACTTTTTTTTATCTTTCACAAGAAGAATGAGTGAAAGGGTTTTGGGCGTCCTCTGGGCCAGGAGTGAGATGGTGGGAACAGAGAACTAACCAGGGAATGAGAAACTTCAGATTTTTTTCTTGGCTTCTCCCCGCCCCTCTCCCCAGTTTTGCCTATACAGTATAGAAACATACATCTTTTTGTAACTAAAAAGTAAACAAACACAAACAAAACATGATTTTCTTTCCTGTTAACAATCAACTTACTGTTTTTAAAACTTCAGCCATCCAAATGCACAGTTAGACATTGTAAGTATATTCACGTTGCTGTCGACACATTTCCAAGAATTTTTTCTTGAAAAACTGAAACTACATCCATTGACCTTGTTTCTCCCATCAACTTTACTTTTAATGCCCATGCAATAATGATAGCTGAGTATGCCAGACATTGACATAGTACTTTTTTTAAATGATGGGAGTCAAATGTGACACACATACACACGCGTGCGCACACACACACACACACACACACTCAAAGCAAATCTCTCCATCTTGAGCTAAGCTACACCTCCAGACTTACTAAGTGTTCTGTAGTATCATGTCATTTCAACCTGAACAGAATTCTATGAAGTAGACATTGTTATCATTGTTTTACAGTCAGAAGATTTGCCTTGAGTTTGCACCATTGCAAGTGGTATGTTTCTTCCCAGATGAATTCGGGAATCTGTGCACTTAGCCAACTTCCTAACTTTGGTCATTCTGATTGTTTTCGTGTTGTCCTTATCATAAGTAACCTGAACACTGCACGTACTTACATATAACTGAGCCACCACTACCAAAGTTAATGTTTTCCAGAGCGGGCAGATGTCAATGTGACCCACAAATAGAGGATGTGTTTACTCAACAGGAAACTGTTCAAGGTCACTCCCTAGAAAATGATGTCTGAGAAAGAATTAGGGACCCACATCTTCCAACTCTAGTTTCTATTTCCTTCTATTACTCTCCTTACAGTTAAAGATGGAATAACATCAGCACCTTCTTTGCTAAACCAACCTATGTCAACCATATTTACTGAGACTTTGTTGAGGCAGGGAACTGTGTGGGTTAATTGGACAGAGGGTGAGTGAAAGATCTAAGAACTAAATGGAATAAGATGCTTAGTGAGGCCAGTGCCTCAAGTTAATCGTCTGTTCCTAGGCTAGCTTTCCACTTTACTTGGGTCGTGCTGTGACCAAGGACAAGGAGAAAATGCCATGCAAGATTGAAGGTTTCTTCTTATTACTTCTCTTTGGCTATGAAGGTATGTACTATTCTACTACTGACATTTATTAATGTATTTAATAATGAAATTTAATATAGAAAATAGTTGATAAATAGAAATACAACCTGAATGATAAAAATCATTGGATGACAACATGCCAATTAGTTCACAGGTTATTAATTTAAAAGGTCATCTTTGTGTGGCTGTTTGTCATTGTCTTGCTACTGTCTTCCTGGTTTCATGAAGACATTTCTAAAGTTCAAATGATGTTGAAACCCCCACAAAAAAGAAGGGAGGGCCTCAGAATTTGTATAAAACAAGTTTAAATTGCAACAATTAATGAGAAGTCATGTTTCTTGGAAGTTTTAGGAGGCAAATTTAGAGCAGTTGTAGAATTTAATATTCTAGATCTGACTATTACTGAGGGTTAAGGATGAAGCTATTAATAGCTCTGCTGGGACAAGTGTAAACGAGGACTGTCCCAGGCAAATCAGGACAAAGGGTCACCCTAGTTTAAATATGGATTAGCATAAGGCCAAGTACTACTGCAGTCTAATAGAAGTCTAATAAAATAATCCAAAGAAAGTCAATAAACCCTAAAGACTCAATATACTCCACCACTTTTAAACTTCTAAATGTGGCCCTGGCAGGCATGATATGCTTAAATAAGGACAGATTAAAGCTAAATCTCTAAAATGTCAATCAAATAAACTTTAAATCTCTTTCAATCTTAGACATAATACTCTTTCATGCATCTCTTAACTCTCAAGTGCCCATCAATTCAGAATTCCCCTTAAAGTGTATACTTTCAAATATTAAAAATGGGTTGAAGGGTTGGGGATGTGGCTCAGTGGTACAGCCCCTACCCAGCCTTCATGAGTCCCTGAACTCAATCCCCAGATGTAGTATAAGACAACCAAATAAAAACCTTACTTTAAACTTTATCTGACATAGCTACACATATCTGCAATCCTAGTACTGGGCAAATTAAAGCAGGAAGGTCATGAGTTCAATGCCAACCTCAGCTACTTAAGTTTGCGGCCAGCTTGGGTTACCTGAGACCCTGTCTCAACACTGGAAGGGGGTCTAGGCTAGGCTGAGCTATATAGTAAGACCCTGTCTGGGAGGGAGGGAAAAAGGAAAGAAGGAAGGAAGGAAGGAAGGAAGGAAGGAAGGAAGGAAGGAAGGAAGGAAGGAAGGAAGGAAGGAAATTGGTTGAATGACTTTTGGGTGACATTGTGTGTTTAGAGTGTTATGAGGGAAAAGGAGGCCTGTCTGCTCTGCAAATGACCTGCCAGTCAAACAAGATGAATATACACAAGAGTCAGAATTCCTAGCTTATACCATTCTCTGTTTTCTCCGTGTGTGTGTGTGTGTGTGTGTGTGTGTGTGTGTATTTCCATGAACCAGTAGTCTTGTGTCTTTTATTATCTAGTAGTATTTCTAGTGTTTTGAAAGACTTGTGAAAATAAAATCTTAAGGTCATACTGCAAACTCACAGAAAAGTTTTTTTCTCTTTGTTGTTGTTGTTGTTGTTTGTTGTTGTTGTTGTTGTTATTTATGAGACAGGATCCCACACTGAAGTTCAGGCTAGCCTTCAATGTAGTCCAGGCGCTGGATTTGACCTCATAGCAGTCAGCCTGTTTCCACCTTCTGAATGCTAAGATTTCAAGCATGAATCACCATACCCAATTTCTAAGCTATGTGTTTAAGGAGGGTTGTTGGAATTCCATCTTTGCCCTTTGCAATTGCATGTCAGGAATTTGTGCCAGGCTTTTTTTCTTTCTTCTTCTTCTTCTTTTTTTTAATTTTATTTAATCTTTTTTTTTTTACAATCCAGATTTTATCCCCCTCCTGGTCCACCCTCTGACTGTTCCATATCCAATACCTCCTATCACCAAACTGTCTCTACCACTCCCACCTCCCACCCCACCAGATCTCCCCACTCCCTGGGGCCACAAGTCTCTCAATGGTTAGGTGCATCTTCTCCGAGTCCAGACCCTGCAGTCCTCTGCTGTATATGTGTTGGGGGCCTCATATCAGCTGGTGTATGTTGCCTGGTTGGTGGCTGAGTGTCTGGGCAATCTTGGGTGTCCAGGTTAGTTGAGACTGCTGATCTTCCTATGTGATCGCCCTCCTCCTCAGCTTCTTCCAGCTTTTCCCTAATTCAACCACAGGGGTCAGCAGCTTCTGTTCATTAGTTGGGTGTCAGTATCTGCTCCTGGCTCATTCGGCTGCTTGTTGGGCCTCTCAGAGGGCAGACATGATAGGCCCCTTTTTGTGAGCATTGTGCCTTTTTTGTTTTGTTTTGTTTTGTTTTAATTGTCAGGCCTGGAGATGGAGCCCACAGCCTTGTGCGTGCTAAGCAATGGCTCTAGCCCTGAGATATATGCCCAACTTATCCCAAGATCTTCCTCAGGCTCTCTGAGGTTTGCTATTTATATTGCTTCTCTTTGGTTCCTTGTTCTGTTCTCACAAGAAGATCTAAAATCTCACAAAAAGATACCTCTGGTTCTCAGACAGGAGTTCACAGTGCTCAAACTTGCTCTTTCACATGGTTGGTGTTGAAATTCATTTGTTACACTACTCTGTTCTTTCCAGAACCCTTGTCTGGGATTAGAGAGACAGCTTAGTCTGTAAAGTGCTTACAGCTTACACATGGTGACTTGAGTTCTATTCCCAGAACTTTCCTTGTTTAAAAACAAAAACAAAACAAAACAAAAAAAACAAGAACAACAACAACAAAAAAAAAAAACAAAAACCAAGCATGACAGCCAGAGAGGTGGCTTAGCAGTTAATAACACTTGTCAGAGAGGACCTAAGGTTGCTTCCTCGGGCTATATAACTCCACTTCCAGGGCCTCAGAAAGCCTCTTGTAACCTCTTCACACAGCAGACATGGTCCATATGCATGCAGGCAAAACACTCATACACATCAAATGAAAAATAAAAGTCTTAAAAAAAAAGTCAAACATAGTGATACACACTTATAATCCCAGTGCTAAGGAGGCAGATGTCTGGACCTTGTTGACCAGCCAGCCAGCCTAGCCTATTATGTGAGCTCCAGGCCCATGAGAGACCCTGTCTCAAAATTAAGAGTTAGAAAGAAAAGACAAAATGGATGGCTTCTGAGGAAGGATACCCACAATTGTCCTGTGGCCTCTGTGTGCAACACAAACCCATGTCTGAATATTTGCAACAGGGTAGACATTAGAACTTGACACATGGAATCAGACTACATCCCCTCATCTAGTAAAGCTGCTTTTGCCCCTCCCATCTGTCTTATTTTTCTATTGATGTGCTCAGGCACCATGACCAAGGCAACTTAGAGAAGAGACAGTTTATTGAGGGTTTACAATTATAGAGGGTGATGCAAGGACTTGGTAGCAGGCAGGCAGGCAATCATGATGCTGATACAGTAGCTGGGAGCCTATATTTTGAGACACAAAGCTGAGAGATAGCTAAGTGGGTCTGGCGTGATTTTTTAAAACCTCAAAGTTTGTCCCCAGTGACATGCTTCCTTCAACAAGGCCACAGCTCCTAACCCTTCCCAAACAGTTCTACCAACTGGGAACCAAATATTCAAATATATGAGCCTATGGTGATCATTCTCATTCAAATCAGTACAGTGCCCCATGGACAGAAGTCCTCTAAACGTTTACGTGTGTGTGTGTGTGTGTGTGTGTGTGTCTTTCACCATACTTAGAAGGAAACAAGGCATCCAAAAATGGATGGTATGACTCAGAAAGTTCCCGTGTACTCTACCTAGAGCAAACATGGATATGGTGGGAAACAGAGGACAGTTATAGGACACAAAGGTTGTGCTCTATCAGTTTCTAGTCCAGATGGAGACATAAACCAACACACATGGGAAAGATGTATTCCATTGGATAGTGGGAACCCATGCACAAAGTTTCTGTGGCTCATTTATTCTGTGCTATTTCTATTCTTTGGTGACAGCAGTTTCTTATTATTATGAAATAAGATCAGTAGATGAGCTTTGTTTCTGCCCTGGATGACAGTTCATTTGGGAACACACATGTGATCACACTAAGACAACCACTGATGGCATAGAACAGAGTTGAGGCCCTGTTTATCTTCCACTGTGCATTGTGGATCCTATGCCATTAGTGATTGATTAAAACACCCATCCTATTACATGTGTTAGTCCTTTTTCTTTTGGGGGGGGGTTATGTTTATTTTATAAAGGTAGAGGGAGCTATCCAGCCTCATCTTACAGGTAACTGTGTCCCTTTTGTGGGTATAAAAGCCATTAGGTATTGCAATTTATTTGATTTTTGTAAAAAGCAACTGTTGTTTTTTTTGACTCATTTTATTTTTGATTATGTGTCTGAGGGAGCAGCAGGTGCCTGTGGAGACATCGGATCACCTGAAGCTGGAGAGTTTCAGGCAGTTTTATGCCACCAGACACTGGTGCTGAGAATAGAATCTCCCGTAAAAGCAGTATATTTTATTAACCTGTGAGCCATCCCTCCAGCCAAAAGTAACTTTTAAAAGATGTGGTTTCTGTGCCATTTAATTCATCCACTTAGAGGATACACTTCAATAGTTTTTTAAAATATGCTTACAGATTTGTGGCACATATGATCCAATTTTAGAGCTTTTTCAGCATTACAGATATTAAATACTTGCTCTCTAGTCTCCCCAGCTCCCAGTCCCAGTCCCTGGCATCCACAAATTCCCTTCCTGTCACCTATAGATTTGCCTCTTCTAGATTTTCCACTGAAATGGTATTACACAACATGTGGTCTTTTGTCTTTTGCTTGCCGTGTGTCTGTGAGGTTCATCTGTGTTGAGCATGAAAGGATAACAGATTTACCCATGAATATGCTTGTCACCTAAAATAGCAACACTTTCACACTAGAAGCAATTTCCTTCTTTCTTCTTCCCAAGAGGGACATTATTGCAGCCTGCTGGTTTTCTCCTGTGTCTTTATTCGTGTTTCTCAAGTAGATGAAGGGTCTGGTTACTTTTTTTTTTTAATCATTCATAGTTTTATACTTTCCTCTTCTGCTTTGTCAGTTTCTAAGTGAGTGAATACTGTATTTGGTGATCCCCAATCAGAAAGACCAAAATAATCTAAAATCACCTCCTCTCTGTATCCCTAAGGTAACTTTTCCACTTGGGCTTGCAAGGTTCATGCAGAGAAATAAGCATGCCTTGGCTGACCTTCCCCCACCACCTCTCTGCGGTAACAAGGACCTTCCCAGCGGCTCAACCATTTGAATAAAAAAAAAAAAAAACACATGAGCCCATTTTGTGCAAATCTAAGATGAGCAAGTGCCAGTGTCACCTGTAAACATGTGCCCGGAGCACGGGAGCGACCTGAGTAGGCAGAAAAAAGCAAAAGATGCATCTACATGATCAAAATAATGTATGATTTTTCTTCTAAAGGTTGCCGTTTTCCCCCCTTTCTCGCTTTCCAACACTATTTTATTCTGGTGCGATATGTTGTAGACAAAAAAAGCTTTATGCTTTTATTCCCCAGTTGTTTTGGTGATTAAATCATTTTGAGGGAACTGCAACAGTGACTTTCATTCACTGCTCCCTTGGTGACAGCTTTTTTCTGTAAAATGCCTGCTGTTCTCTCTTTCTCTGCTCATTTTCATAGGAATCTGGCACCTTAGAATCCCAGGCTGTCTGCAGTCAAATGCTTGCTAGGGAGGGGAGCCAGTGGGTGGGAGATCCTGCAAGAAATCAGCACCAAATTTAATAGGAATAAACTCCTACACCATGCCTACCTAGTGGCTAGGTCCCACCCCTACCCCTCCAGGAATAAGGAAGGTTGCAGAAGTCCCTGAAAGCTATTTGCTGAGCCTCTTGTGAACTGTGGGTTGGGTCACCTGAACTTCAGTAGATGTTCTTCAGTGACAGATTTGGGTTTTGATCCTCCCTCTTTTATCTCTCCACAAAAGTCTTGGCAAACTGATGTTTATGCAACCAGTGGGGCCTCTGGGGCTGAGGGGCAGGAAGCCAGTGGGTGGGGAAAACCTGCAAGAAATCAGCCCCTAATTTAATGAAGCATAGGAATAAGCTCCTACCCCATGTCTGCCTAGTGTCTAGGTCTCTTAGTTCATTGTCTCTTAAGTATCCCAACTTCTCTTGAGGGTGGGAGGTGGAGCATAGTACCTCCTGATTAGCAACCCCTAAGTCAGAGAGGTACTAATCTCATGAATTCTCTCGGACTATGGTTATATATAGCTCAGTGATCTCATATAGCTTAGGCTGGCTGGAAGCTAGTTTTGAACTCACTATGAAGCAAAAGATGACCCTGAGCTTCTTAGTTTTCCTGCTTTCATCTCCCAAGTGCTGGGATTACAAGAATGAATGCCACCATGTCTAATTTATGTGGTGCTGGGGATCAAACCCAAGGTTTTGTGCCTGTTAAGACAAGCACTCTACCAACTGACATATATAACCATAGCCCCATCCCTGTCTCAAAAGAACAGGGGGAGGAAGGAAATGGGAAAGAAAGGATGGAAGGAAAGAAGGAAAATGAAGGCAGGAAAAAAGAGAGAAGGAAGGAAGGAAGGAAGGGAGGAAGGAAGGAAGGAAGGAAGGAGGAAAATGTTGAGAACAAAGGCCAAGGCCAATGAATGAGTTGGGATTAGGAAAGTCCTTTTCATAGCAAAGGGGATGTGGAAGAAGAGAAGTTGGCAAGTAAGTAGGGGGATTTGAGACAAAGTAAAAAGAAAAATAAATCTCTGGACCAGGGCATGGCAAGAAATGCAGAGAGCAAATGTTGATAAAGTGAGGCAAGCAGGGGGCAGACCATGATCTCATTGTGACTCATCATAGAGATAAGGAGATGTCCTGAGGGGCTCTCATCTGAGGGGCTTTCAACAAGTGGGTTTCATTTCTCTGCATTGGCAGATGGAGGCTAGATGTGAGCAGCTATCTTTAGCAGTGAAGTACGGTGGGGAGTGCTAAGAGCTGGCAGGATCTGTGGGATGGAGAGGAGAGGTCTCTCCTTATTACTGTGTTGTTTTACTTTTATCTTCACGGTTTAGTGTTCTAAGCCTGTGAATTTATCACTATGTATCTCTCCTCTTGAGAGCCACATGAGTTCTTCCAGTTGAAGAGTAGACATTACAAGGTCTGCTTGCATGAATATTCTAGGGCACATTTTTATTTTGGGAAAAATATATGAAAGCATTTCTAATTATGAATGGAATTGGTGGTTTATGGGGAATACATATGCTCAGCCAAAGAGGCTAGACCACCTTCCACCAATCAACTTCGGTTGCATATAAGAGTTGGCACTGTTTGTTACCGTAATACATTTGGTTGGGTCCTGTTTCGAATTGTAAGAGGCATCTACATGTATAGATCTAGTAAGCCATGAAATGGAGGCGTCTGGACCTTGGCTTTAGCAGTATCTGTGCAGCACTTAGAGTAAGTCAAGCTCTCAAAGGGAACAAAGGTTTATCAGAATGGCGGAAGCTGAAGGTAGGGAGGAAAGGCTGACAGCACCTAGTGTGGCAGTGTGGAGTTGGAAGAACAGTGCTGGGGAGAATCCATTCCACTTGGAAAGATGAAGCCCTAGGTGATTTCTTTTGCTAGTGCAGGCCTTGTCACTGTAGTACTTGCTAGAGGTGGTTTGAATGAAAATGGTCCCCATATTTCAAACCTTCATCCCCCAGTTGGTGAAACTGTTTGGGAAGGATTAGGAGGTATGGCCTTGCTGGATGAGGTCTGTCACTGGGGGACGGCTTTGAAGTTTCCCAGTGTGCCTTTCTCTGTCTCCTACTTGTTGGTTAAATTATGAGCTCTCTCTGTACCTGCTATCATGCCTTTGCTGGGCCATCAAGCATTCTAATTCCCTAAAACCATATAGCCTAATTAAATACTTTCTTTTATAAGTTTCCTTGGTCATGGTATTTTATGACATCGATAGCTAATAAGACATTGGTTCACTTGCTCAGCTAAAACAAAACACCACAGACTGGCTTGCATATGACAACAGTTCTAGAAGATCAAATGTCCCTTATCAAAGGCCCTAGCAGGTTTAGTGTCTGGTAAGGGCTGCTGGTTCATAGGTGGTGCTTTTTCTCAGTGTCCTCACAGATGGAAGGTATCCAGCTTTCTAGGACCTTATATTAAAGCACTCATTTCATTGATGCAAGTAGACAGCTTAGTCAGAGCTCCAATGTGATTTAATCACCTCCCAAACCATCCATCTCTGGATGCTCTCACATTGGCAAACAGATTTCAACATAGGAATTGAGCAGGAGGAGGAGAAGCCAAATCTTTAGATCACAGCTAGCACTGTGGTAAACACCCAAACCCAGCATGGAGCCACGTATCTTTAATCTCAGCACCCAGGAGACAGATGTTGGGTAATTAAGATTTCAAGGCCAGTCTTGGCTACATAGTAAATTTGATGTCATCCTGGGCTATATGAGATCCTGTTTCCAAAAACCCCAAATAGAAACTACAGAAAACGACAGTCGTTCACATTCACTGCTACCCTAGAGGGTCAGTTCTGTCTGTAACAGGTGACTAACAGAGAAACAAGGTCCCAAAATAGCTAACAGTGTGGTGGTTGCCAATGAAGTTGCTGACCCTGAATCTTCCTGATTTCCATCACAGCACCAGCATCACCATGGGCACTATCTTCTTCCAGGTCTTTAGGTCTCCCTGGGTAGAGAACAAGGCTCTTGCTGCATACGACCGATGCCCCCGTCCAGTGCCAGCCTCACAATGAGTGCAGTAATGTGGTCACAGAATGGGGAAATGTGTATTCTTTAACTGGTAGCTTTTATAATCATGCTAAAAAGATGAGTGTCTACTCTGGAGCTGAAGGCTTTTCATGGGCATCCGATTCTCTTGCTAAATGACAAAGTGGTTAGAGGAGGGACTTACAGCTTCCATTGTCTGCATTCAGGTTTCTTTTGAGAATTTTACAGTAGGTGTGCATTGTTTTCTAGTCAGCACAGAAATTAAAGGATTTGTTTTCTTGAAAAGAAGTGGGGGCTTTGACATTAATGAGGAGAAAATTAATATATGGTACTTATTCATTCTCAGGTTCATGGCTGAGACTCCTTATGACAAATGACAGATTGATAAAAGCATGCAAATTTGGGCTGATGAGAAAGCTCAGTCAGCAGAGTACCTGATATGCAAGTATGAAGATCTCTGTTCAATCCCCAGAAATGAAATTTAAAAAGCTGAGGTATAGTGGCGAAGAAAAGACAGGAGAAGCCCCGAGGCTGGCTGAATAGCTTGCTAGCCTAGCCTGTTTGTCCATTTCCAGGCCACTAACTGACGGTATTTAAAAAAAAAAGTAGATGGTTCCTGAGGAACATCTGAGGCTGTACACACACAAGCATGCAAATTTACCTATTAAGTTTTACAAAAAGGAACACTTTATTCACTGTTGGTGAGTGTGTAAACTGGTGTGTGTAGCCACTATGGAAATCAGCACAGAGGTTCCCTTCCCACTCAAAAAGAAAGAAAGAAAGAAAAAAAAAACACCCTTTAGAACTAGAACTACAACATGATGCAAGTTTACCACTCCTGAGTATTTACTGTTCAATCCCCAGAAATGAAATTTAAAAAGCTGAGGAATCTATGACAGAGACACCATATACAAACAGGGCATGGTGACACATGCCTTTAATCCCACTCCTGAAGAAGCAAAGTCAGGGAGCTCTTTGTGAGTTCAAGGCCAGCTTGGTCTACATAGCGAGTTCCAGGATAACCAGGGCTATAATGAGACCATATAGCCATACTTTGTGACACCCTGGAGGGGGGAATTATGAGCATATGAGTATGAATTCTCTTGAGAGAGCAAACAAATACATAAATAAATTTAGTTTTAAAAAAGCTGTACTGCACCCTGCTTTGTTATATTAATGTATTTTCCATAATCCTATAAGGAAGAAAACTAATAATTGCCATCCTTTTCCTACCTCCTCCAGCATCTGTTCCAGTGTCAGCTGGACTTTTTCCATAACCTCCATGTCACTGTATTCTCTTTGCCTTCTTTCCTTTCTTAATTTCATTTTTTCCTCTCTTGTTCTTTGTCCAGCCACATTGGGATTGTCATCGACAGAGGTATGTTACAGTAAGAAGGATGGAATTTTCATCTTTATTGCTTTTAAAGTACAACTGGATGTGTATGAGTCTAGCACTATTTGTGGGGAAGAGTGCTGAGGGTGAAGCCTAGGGCCTTGTACATGCTAAGCAAGTGATTTGTACTGATACCTACGCCTGAAGCCTGAGAGGCTTTTTTCAAATGTAGGTTGTTTTATTTGTGTGTTGGATGTGTACATGAGAGTAAATGCAGGTCTTCCTCTATTGTTCTATCCCTTCTTGCCTTAATTCACTAAACTGGAAGCTTGCTTTTGTGGTTAGGTGGACTGGCCATAAGCTACTTAAATCACCCTTCTCTATCCCCCTAAACCGGGGCTACAGACACATCATGTAGCCACCCCCAACTTTCTGCTTGGTTTCTGGGGATTCGAACTCAGGACCTCATATTTGTACAGCAAGGGCTCTTACCCACTGAGCCATCTCCCCAGCCCCCTTTCAAATGCATTTTTTTAAAAAAAGTTTTACACTGAACTTAGGCCTATCATTCCAGCACAGAGTAAACTGAGGCACTCAAGGGTAGGCTGGCTGCATAGTGGGTTCCAGGCCAGCCTGGGCTACAAAGTGAGACCCTGACTCAAAAGAAAGAAAGAAACAAAGAAAGAGAGGAGGGAGGGCAGGAAAGGGGGGAGAAATTGAGAGGTATGCAGGAGAAATTAGGGGTATAGCTCAGTCGGCAGAGTGCTTACCTAGCATACATAGTGGTGAACGCCTATAATCCCAGAACTCTAGAGGTAGAGGCAGAGGTGTCATTTCAAGGTTTTATTTTGACTATATAGAGTTTAAGTCCAGCCTGGGACACAAGAGACCATGTCTCAAAACAAGGAAATAAGAAAAGCAAAAATCTAAAAGACACCCACTTAGATCTATTTTAGGTACCTTTGTCCATGCTAGACAAGTGATTTAACACTTAGCTGTACCCCCTAGGAAGGTTGGTGGGGTTTCTTTGTTCTTGGGACAGGATTTTGTATATAGCCCAGATACCACACTCAGTTAGATTGGCATTTGTTTTTGCTGTTGCTATTGCTTTTTGTTGTCATTGTTGCTTTTTTTTTTAAGGCAAGTTCTCCTGTAGCCCAGGCTGGCCTGGAACTTGATAGGTAGCTAATGATAACTTTGAACTCTTGATCTCCCTATCCCTATCTCCCAAGTGCTGGGATTACAGTCATATACTACCACAGGGAGCATGAAGAGTCCAACCTTGTACTGGAACTCCATCTCCAAGGTGAACATTATCCTTGTGTACACAGGTAGGCCTGGGAGATAATGAGCTGGTTGCCTATAGTGATAGACATTTTGAAATTTAGAATTAAAGATGAGCAGGGCATGGTGGAACATGTCTTTAATCCCAGCATTTGGGACATAGAGGCAGAAAGATCAGAAGGCTCAAAGGCCATCCTTGGCTACACAGAGAGTTGGTGGTCAGCCAGCCTGTGCTGAACAAGACCCAGCCTGAAACAAAACAAAAAGGGGATAGAAGGATGGCTCATTTGGTAAATCCAGAGAACTCATAAAAAATGCCGGGCATGGTAGCAGGAGTTTGTAATCCCAGTGCTGGGGAGGTGAAGACAAGACAAGCCCCAGGGCATGCTGGCCAACTAACTGGTCTAGCCTAATTGGTGAGCTCCAGGCCAATAAGAGACCCTGCCTCAAAGGAGGCAGATGGGATTCATGAGAATACCACCCAAAGTTGTCCTCTAGCATCCACATGTGAGCATGCAAGAACATGTGCACCTGAATGTGACATGTACACGCGCACACACCTTTTTAAAACGTAATATAGAGCTGGGTATGCCTTCGTTGGTAGAATGCTTGTTCAGGAGTCATGAAGGTCTTGATTTAATCTTAAACTGGACAAGGTGGCACCTGTCTAGAAGCCCAGCACTCAGAGGTGGAGACAGGAGGGTCAGGAAGTCAACAAGATCATTCTTTGCAACACAGTGTTTAAAGTCGGCCTGGAATACACGAGAGAGAGTCTCTATCTAGAAACAGTAGCAGCAGCAACAACTTAAGCTAAAAAGGAACATGGGATCCAAGCCACTGTGTGCTTAGAGCCAGCAACCACACACTGTAGTGAGCGGGTCTGACCTTTGCAAATAAGCTTCTTGTGGTGCTCTGGCCAGGTAGTTGCTTTTGACTATGACTTTTGTGACTTGTGCTCTTCTGGCTGCCTGCAGGATGAGGGTGAGGACCCCTGGTACCAGAAAGCATGCAAGTGTGACTGCCAGGGAGGAGTCAACGCTCTGTGGTCTGCTGGAGCTACCTCCTTAGACTGTATTCCAGGTGAGTGGCTCAACGCCCTGGCAGTCCTCCTTCCAACTCTCAGTCCCTCTGCTTTCTCTCAAGTTGGCTTGTGAGCTTCACATCTCACACTGGCCACTGCTCCCACATTCTGTTCA
The DNA here is from genome assembly GCF_004785775.1 of Grammomys surdaster. Taxonomy (NCBI): domain Eukaryota; kingdom Metazoa; phylum Chordata; class Mammalia; order Rodentia; family Muridae; genus Grammomys; species Grammomys surdaster. The sequence continues at coordinate 306,082 of NW_021604662.1, read as the reverse complement.
TCTTTGGCTGCCAGGCTCTCTCCCTCTCTGGGTTGCCTGAGATGGTCAGGTAAGACCTAAGTGTCAATGCAATCTGAAAATAACTCAGTATGAGGGAAATCCCTTCTTATAGGTATCAAAGTGTGTGTGTCTCTGTGTGTGTGTGTGTGTGTGTTTCTATATCCTGTGATTGGAATCAGGCTGTCTCCAAATCAGCAATGAGAATAAGGAGGACAAAAATCTAGTAAAACAAGTCGCTTCTAGAAACTAAATTACTGTCATTTCCTGGATTGGCAGAGTTCAGCCAAAACGGAGGAGCTCTACAGTTCCTCATGTTGTGGTGACTCCAGCCATAAAGTTATTTTTGTTGCTACTTCACAACTGTGATTTTGTTAGTTATGAATCATAATGTAAATATTTTTGAAGACAGGAGTTTGCCAAGGGGGTCGGGACCCACAAGTTGAGAACAGCTGGCAGTTTGGTGATCCAGCTCTGTGGGGTTGTTAGGAGGAATAAATGGGACAAGGCGTCATTGTGTTGGACTTGGCCAACTGTGACCTTTAATAGACATTAGTTCCTTTGTTTTGTTGCCTCCTGGAGTTTACAGTGAGAAATCAGAGCAGACTTGGAGAGGCTTGCCCTGTCTCTGTAAATATTTGCAAGGCTTTATCCTTTCCATGGCCTGGGGCCATGGTGCATGAAAGCCATGCCTCTCCACGTTCTGAGAGTGCTTTCATCTCTGGTTCTCAACAGAAACTCAGTCTCTTCTTTAGGAAACTGGGGTGGGGAAGTTGGGGAACAGGAAGGATGTTCAGTGAAATGGGGTTTCCTCAGGAATGTCCCATTATACTTGGTGGCAAGGACTCCAGCAGCTGTTAAATGTTGATGATTTGCCCAATCTTAAAGGACCTTCTCTAGTAATGCATGTATAAATCTGTTCAAGGACTTTAACCCCACACCTACTGTGTGCCGGGCACTGATAGAAAGGCAGGAACAAAGGCTTTGGCTCCACCATACTGAGGTTTACCACTCAGTGGAAATGGTCATTTTTTTTTTCTGCTATGGATGGAGAGATATGCCTCTTCCTAAAGGAAGACCCTCTAATACTAACTGCCACCTCAGTCACCTCCATTCTTGTGCTCTGCAAGAGGAAGAATCACACTGGGGCACAGGTAAAGGGTATAAGCCATCATGGTTTCTTATAGTAAGCAAGAGAAGTGTAGCAGGTGAGGTGACAAAAGAGAAACTGAGTCTAACCCTCAAGAATCTCCTGCAATGGCAAACGGTGGTTTCTGTTGTCTAGGCTTCTAACTTGGTCTACCATCTTTCTGCCCTTGCTCGCCCTTGAGGGCAATCGGAGGTAGTCCTTTTCCTGTAGTACAGATGGAAGCTTTACTAGAAGTAGTCTTTATCTGCAATTCAATTGGTATAACCACCCATAAAGTGAGAAGCTGACTAGGGGGAAAGGGTTTTGTTGGAAGCTAGCTGGAGCATGCTAAGACCTACCTTGTTTTCCTCAGAGCCCTGTCACTCCTTTTATCTGGTCATCTTGCCGATCACATACTCTGCTGTATGAATTCTTATTCTCTTCTCACTGTGTCTGACCTCACCATTGTAAACCTAACATTTGTTTTGAATGAAATATTTCCAGTAGGGACATCAGATATACTCGGATTTCACTCCAGAGAAGCTTCGTGAAAAGTAGACAGAGGGCTGAGGAGGGTGGAGCTCTGTTGGCAGACTTGGCTGCCTAACATACCAAGCCTGGGTTCCATTGCTAGGCCCATGATAGCTGAACTCTGGAGGTTCAAGTAGGAAGATGATTGTTTCAAGGCATACTCAGTGCTACACAGGGAGATTGAAGCAGTCCTGGATTACATAAGACACTATGTCAAAGATGAATGGGTAGGGCCAGTGGCATGGCTCAGTAGGCCAAGGTGCCTGATGAGCAGACCCATACCATTAAAGGAGAGGGTGACTGCTTAAAGTTGTTGTCTTCCAACTTCCGCTCCTGCACTGAGCTCCCACATGTGCATACTCCCTTCAACCACGCCCCCAAATAAATATAGTTATAAATATTAATATTTCATAGTAATATATCATATTTATAAATATTTATATTCATTTATATGAATAGAGTTTATTCATATAAGTGAATTTGAGATTCTAACAAGAAACAGTATCTTAGCATAAGCATTCTCTTTATAGTGTTTATTTCCTCTAGCAACACAGATATTTTCAGATAGAAAGGAAGAAAGCCACGTCAATGTGAAATGGCTGGCTCATCTTGTTAACTGGCTGTTTTGTGAAAGAAAAGATTCACAGCAGCAGGACTAGGCTCAAACTTCCGGAAGGCATTTGTTGGTCACTGTTTCCGTTTCTCATGGAATGCCAAGAACACCACATTGTCACTCTGGATCTTGATATTGAGTGTTTCCATCAGGCCTGCCTTAAGAGGGAAGATCCTAGAAAGCACAGAAGTATGGGTGTTGTCACTCAGAGCTGCTGAAAAAAGCCCATGGGGGTATGTAGGATAAAGTCTAGGTGTTTTGCCCACAGAACAGAAGGCCAGGGACCTACTTTAGCATCTACTAAACAAATACCCATTCTGCCTTTTCTACAGTTGACCTAAGATTGGCCTGGCCTCCTGAGGATGGCAGGGTGGGGACATGCAAAAGCCTAGGAAATTCAGGGGTTCAAGCTAGGGATATAGCTCAGTGGTAGAGCACTTGCCTTACATGTGTGAAGCCCCAGGTTCAATCCTCAGCACTACAAAAAGAAAAACAAAATGTAAAGATAATCCAATAGGTCCTTAATACTTTACTTTTATTCCACATTAATATTCTATGCTATCTGCACATCTATCTTTTATAAACATTATTCTTTTATTCTACAGTCTATTAAATATTTTTAATTCTAACACACACACACACACACACACACACACACACACACACACAGTACTATTCACAGCTCTCATCTATTTCTTGTCAGAAATGTTCCTGACTTGCCCTATCCTCTCTTTGTTTTTTAGACAGGATCTCATAGAGCCAAGCATGACTTTGAACTCCCAATTGTTCTGAGAACTGGGATTGTAGGCATGTCCCACTAGGCTTAGTTTTCTTTGGGTTTCTTTAGGGCAACTTTGTTTTACTTTTGTGGTGCTGGGATTTGAACCTAGAGCCTCACACATGCTAGGCAAATGCTAAATCAAAGAGCTACACACCAAGACCTTGAACATGTTAGAAAAATGCTCTACCACTGAGTAACATCCTTACCTTCTCCTTTAGCCCTGAATATTCCTTATAAACAAGTCTGGAGTTTGCACCTACAGACCCATAATATATCCTGAATAAAGTAAGTTAACATGTAAAGAACCTTACCAACACATTTCACACATACCCTTATCCATCTAGTTATCAAGGGTTCAATGAGCCATAAAAGATGTCAATTTTTCTTTAAGAGTGAAATTACTATTTAAAAAAGTGTAATGGGGCTGGTGAGTTGAGATAGGTCAGTGGGTAAGAATGCTTTCTATGTAAGCTTGAGGACCTGGGTTTCAATTCCAAGCATCCACATTAAACGCTAGGCTTCATGAGGTGTGCAGGTACATACCTTTCATCCAAGTACTAGGGAGGCAGAAGCAGGCAATTTATAAGCTTGAGGCCAGCTTGGCATACATAGTGAGTCCCAGACTAGCCTGCACTGCAAAATGAAACCTGATCAAAACAAACTGAACAAATAACTCCCAAACGAACAAACAAACAAACAAAAGCTAGGCATTATTATATCTGTAACCTCAGCATTGGTGGATGAAGGCAGGTGAATTCTAGGAACTTGGTGGCCAGTCTGACCAGCCAAAACCCTGAGCTTCAGTTCTGTAAGAGATCCTGTCTTAAGGGAATAAGGCAGAGAGTGATAGAGAAATTCACCGAACATCCTCTTCATGGGCTCTCCACATGGACATGTGCACATTCATTGCACTTATATGCAACACACACACACACACACACACACACACACACACACTAAAATCTAAAATCACTGGGCAAAAACTTGAGACGATAATGTACGTGGACAAGGTCTGGGCCACACAGAGGGTGTACAGCTGTTTATGGTGGAAGCTCTCTCTAGGCTAGACTTCCTTAGAACCCCCAGATGGTTTCCTGAGGGTGTTGGTCCCATTCCTCAGTGAAACCATATCTTCAGTGAGCTCAGACCTCCACAAGGTCTCTCCTGTTTTAGCTGTGGCTATCACCTATTCTTCTGGTACTGTATAGATTATTCAATATTCTAATCCTGGCAGATGCTGCCAATAGGGTAGGTGGAGAGTTGGGCAGACAAGCATGGGGTGCTGGACTTCTCCTATGGTAAATCCAAAGAGAAAACATGCAAAGTCCAAGAAAGAACCAACCCATATTGCAGCCTGCTCCTTTTTAGCTAGGTACTACATACTCCTCTAAGTCTCCAACTGTCAAACATGATTTCACGTTATATTTTTTGCAAATGTCTCAAGGCAATATTACTATGATGCCCAGAAACAGGCTTAGAGGGCATTAGGAAGTAAGCTCACTGGCACTGGGCAAGCCTCTTTATTCCTAACTGCTCATTAGAATCATCTGTGGTTCTGGGGCCCTACTCCAGTCCAATGCCAGCAGAGAATCTCTGAGAATGTGTCAGAACACTGGTGTGTGCCTGAAGCTCCCTGAGTGACTAGGTGGCACAGCTCAGATTGATTCCTCCTGGTCAAGGCTCGAGACCCAGAAATTAGACAGGAGGTAGGATGGTGCAGAGCCAGCTTGGATTATAAAGGATATCAAACTTCTATGAGACATCCAGGCTCTCTCTCTCTCTCTCTCTCTCTCTCTCTCTCTCTCTCTCTCTCTCATACACACACACTTCACACACTTTCTGGGACAGGATCTCAGGTATTCCAGGCTGGCCATGAACTCACTACGTAGCCAAGGATGTCTTTGAATTCCTCTATCCTCCTGCTTCTAGCTTTTATAAAGGTGTGTACAAGCATGCCCAGGTTCTGAGGAGGGAACCCAGGACTAGGTAAGGTCTCTACCAACTGAGCTATAGTCCCAGACCTCCAAAACATGTCCTTGGGTCACACAATCTCAGCTGCTGGACAAGCCCTTAACTGACACACACAGCATGTGGGAAGCAAAGCAAGAAAGTCAATGAAAGGTAAATAGAAAGCAAACTGCCACAAACATTGATGGGAAGTTGGTAACAAGATTTTCCTTCCTTTCTCCCTCTTCCCTATAGCCCATGGCCATGGTAAAATGCTTGGCACATTTGCCTTCATGGTAGACAAAAAAAAAACTTTACAGATTAAAGAACCTGGGGAGACTAGGGTGGTGGGTGCATATCAATAATCTCAGCATTTGGGAAGTGAGGGCAGCAGGATCAAGGCCAGACTTAAACTACATAGCAAGTGTTCTTAGTTTCAAGCCAGCCTGGGCTACATGAAACCTTGCACCCTGAAACCAAATTAATCAAGTCTAAGTGACAAGTGAAGGCCCATTAAAACCCTGTTTTCTGTTGTTGGAATCTTGTCCTTCCTTCTGGTAGGTTGACCCTGACTGGAAGGCTGGAGGGGGTTGAGGGTTTGGATCTCTCAATCCACCAGCCCACAAAATGCCTTCCCTGGCAGGCCAAAGCTTTTAAAATACACTTTGAAAGTCTGCTTGTTAAAAATACTTCTCTCCGGGAGTGGACTCCTAAACACTGCATTCTTAATAAGCTTCCCTAATGATTCAGCCACACCAGGTGTGATTGCTTGGCTCAGAAAAGTGCCCATACTCTCTCCTGAAAACTGGCATGATTTTAATAGACTTCAAGGCCTTGAGAGCTTGATAAACTACAAATGCTGTCCTCTCAAGCCTGGCCACACTAACATGCATTTACAGGTAGAAAGGAAGCTGAGCTAGCCTAGCCTGAAGCCTGTGGCCATCCTGTCTATGTCTAATCTCAGACAGAGCCAGGGCATGGCCATTTCTGGAGGTGTGTGTGTATGTGTGTGTGTTTGTGTGTGTGTGTGTGTGTGCATGCGCGTGCATGTGCATGTGTTGTGTTTTAAATCAGGTTGTCAATTGGCAAGATAACCCAATGCTTGCTGTTTTGTTTTGTTTTGTGGCTTAAACAAGTCAGCTTTATTCCTCTATAGCAGGGTTCAGCCAGCTAATGCTTGCTAGCCAAACCCAGCTGTCAACTGCCTTCCTAAATAAACATTTTTCCTATTTATTATCTATCTATATATGTATCTGTCTGTCTGTCTATTTTTTTTTACTTATTCACATTACATCCCACTCACTACCCTCCTCCCAGTCACCTCCTCCCACAATCCTTCCCCTCTGAGCCAGTGGGCTCCCCTGGCATCCTCCCACCCTGGAACATCAAGTGAGGTTAAGTGCTTCCTCTCCCACCGAGGTTAGACAAGGCAGCCCAGCTAAAAGAACATATCCCACGTACAGGCAACAGCTTTCAAGATAGCCCCCACTCCAGTTGTTTGGGACCCACGCAAGGACCAAGCCACATATCTGCTACATATGTACAGGGAAGGCCTAGGTCCAGCCCATGTATGTTCTTTGATTGGTGGTTTGGTCTCTGAGAGCCCCAAGGGTCCAGGTTAGTTGACTGTATTGCTCTTCCTGTGGAGTTCCGATCCCATTTGGGGCCAGCAATCCTTCCTATTCTTCGATAAGGGTGCCCAAGCTCCATCCATTGTTTGGCTGTGGGTGTCTGCATCTGTCTGAGTCAGCTGCTGGATGGAACCTCTCAGAGGACAGCCATGCTAGGCTCCTGTCTGCAAGCATAACAGAGTATCATTAGTAGTTGCAGGGATTGGTGCTTGCCCATGGGATGAGTCTCAAGTTGGGTCAGTTATTGGTTAGTCATTCCCTCCATTTCTGCTCCATCCCCAGTCCCTGAATTTCTTGTAGACAGGATAAATTTTGAGTTGAAAATTTTGTAGGTGGGTTGGTATCCCTGTTGCTCCACTGGGGTTTCTGCCTGACTACAGGAGGTGGCCTCTTCAGCTTCCGTATTTCCAATACTGTGAGTCACAGCTAAGGTCATGCCCCCATTCATTCTTGGATGCTTCCCTTATCCCAGGTCTCTGTCTCATTCTAGAGATGCCCCCTACCACACAATGCTGGTTTCAACAAGAGTACTTAGTTACGAAGGGAAGGGAGCAGCAGGCAACTAGCCTATAAGGACCACTTTGGCTGTCCCATTTAGAAGAAAGCAGCCTCCTTCAGCTGTTACCTATTCAGTTATCCTTTATTTTTCTTCAGACAATGAGAAAACGACAATTTCCAAGTAAGAAGTCAGTCTCAGTATATAATTACCATTTTGCTGCTCACAGTTGTTTTATTCCCGTAATTGGCATCATCTGCTACCCAAGAACAATTAGAGACCCTAATGTTCTTATGCAGCACAGTTCAACCTGCAGTAACGAGGCAAACCGGACGCCTGGCATTTCAATACGCTATTTCACTACACACCTCTTAGCATTCAGGTCCCTAAGTTGATGAGGGAGGTGGATGCATTTTTCACCCCCCTATGAGGTTGCCATAGAACCAGCTCCCCCAACCTTCTCCCCTACTTTTATGAATGCTGAGTGAATGTCTCTATGGCAATCCCTTTACTTCAGTTCACCTTCATCCCGTGTGAGCACTTAATAGTGGCATGTCCGACTCTCAGCATCTGGTACCATGCTGAGAAAGGAAATGTCCACTACCTGCAAAGTGCCTATGTTTCTTGCTTTGCTCTTTAAGCTATTTCCTGTTGAAGTTCTGGGATAAGGAGGGGGTTCATTCCTTCTTTTGGGTTTTGGAATGAGATCTCAATATTTTCTCAGGGTAACCCAGAGGAACTGGGACTCCACACAAACATATGCTACCACTCTGCCTAGAGATTTGGGTGTTTGAGTGTATGCTGTTTTTCCTCCTCAGAATGCCCATATCACAAGCCCCTGGGTTTTGAGTCAGGGGAGGTCACGCCAGATCAGATCACTTGCTCCAACCCAGAGCAGTATGTGGGCTGGTATTCCTCATGGACGGCGAACAAGGCCCGGCTCAACAGTCAAGGTTTTGGGTAAGTAGGGCAGGCAGCCCAGGTGGAGTCATTCTTATATTTTTAAAGATGTGCTTTGAAAAATTAGGTCTGTCTCCTAAATGGATGGCACAGAAAGCATTTATTCAACAGCTCCAAGTGCCTTGTTGTGCCAAGGACTGGGTGTACAGTGGTGGCAGAGTGGATGAGTCCCTTGGCGTTGGTGGCACACAGTGAAGAGAGGGAGACAGACTGTAAACACATCCTTGCATCCCTGCTCAAAGGATAAACACTGTTGAGAAGAAGATGGAGGAAGGAAGAGCTCATCAGTTAAACATGCCAAGGAAGTCTTTCCTAAGGAAAAGAACTAAGACTCGGGCTATGTCGGAAGGCCCAGAGTTGGGATGATACCTCTTGATGCTAGTAACCCCTCAAAACTCAGCACCTGTTGGCATGGCTCCCGGTAATTTTGTGTGTTCCTGGCAGGTGTGCTTGGCTTTCCAAGTATCAGGACAGCAGCCAGTGGTTACAGATAGATTTGAAGGAGATCAAGGTGATTTCGGGGATCCTTACCCAAGGACGCTGTGACATAGATGAGTGGATGACCAAGTATAGTGTGCAATATAGGACCGATGAACGCCTGAACTGGATTTACTATAAGGATCAGACCGGAAACAATCGGGTAAGTGGGTGTCACTGCAAGTCAGCTCACATCCCCTGAGATGTGCCCCGTTCCTATGCTCCTGCTGTCCCTGTCTGTCAGAGCATTGAACCCTCTGCATGTTGGGTCATCTGTGTTCCTTCTCCACAGTACGATCTCTCTTTTTCCAGATGTAGTCTGGGAGATTAGCAGTTTATAAATGAATCTCGGTCTTTTGTGCAAAATAAAAGTCTTTTTCTAGTTATCAGTATCAGCATCTAGTCTCTTGAAAACACTACCCTGGCGATTTGGACTGTTCCAAAGTCACTCCAACAATGACTGTGGGGCTCCATGGACCTAGCTTACCTGTTATCACTTGTATAGTTATGGTCACTTCTTACTATTGACTGAGACTGACACCTTCAAACATTTTAGAAGCCCAGCAAGTGAGCCGCTTTGAGGCTAGAGAGGTGACTCTGTGGTTAAGAACACATACCAATCTTGCAGAGAACCAGAGTCCAGTTCCCAGCACTCAGATCATAACATAAGGTAACCCCAGTTGCAGGGAATCAGGTGCTCTGGTCTCTAAGGACTTCTGCACTGCCTTGCACATAGACGTACACAGATACACATAGATACGTATAATAGTAAAAGAAATACTAAAAAAAAAGTTTAAAATGTTAGTAATGGGTAACAGTAAGACGAATTAATATTAATAGCTTAGATGGTCCTTTAAAAGACAGTGCCAGTCCAGACACACTTACACTACTAATCCTTGAGGACTGAGTTCTATCTAGAGCTTCACTATGAACTAATCTGTTAAACTCCTGGATGTCTTTGTGATCAATAAAAATTGAATTGAAAACTCACTTAGCTGTTTGAAAATGCTCTTTTTTTCACAACAGCAAGGAATTCTTCAGGCTGTTTTCCTGTCTCTGGCCTCTCAATGTGCAGCATAGGCTGGCTAGTCCTGATCCTTCTGCCCCACTTTCCTCAATGCTGGGATTACAGGCACATTCTACCACTTCCAGTTCTCCTAAGTCTATTCTTGACATTTAATCAGGTTGAGTAGAAGTATATGACTAATAATCAGAAGGCCTTATAGTCCACGGTGACAATTTGCACAGTAAGACATTCAGGGGTTGAGGTTTTGAGGAGTATGACACAATGGAAAAACCATTTTGATGCTCTTTGTTGGAGACATTTTTCATGTATCCCATACTGGTCCCCAATTTGCTATGTGGCTCAAGATAACCTTGAACTTCTGATCCTCCTGGGTCTATCCATCTTGAGTGCAGGGATTGGAGGTGTGTATGTACTATCTTCAGTTAATGTGCTGCTGGGGATCAGGATCCAGCCTTGTGTGTTTGTCATCCAAGCATACTATCAACTGGGCCACATCTCCAGCACCTCAAACTTTCACTTTCTGGCCTTTACTAGTTGCATTCTCCAAAAGACATTAGAATTCATTTTTCAGCTTTGTGCTTGGAAGGCCTTGAAGGCCTTGATGGTGCTCTGAAGGAGGCACTCCACTCTATTCACAAAGTCTCAGGTTGGATTTCAGGAACCCCCTCTTCACCTGCTTCTGAGTTGAATACACTCAAGGACAAGCAGCCTGAGAGGGCAGCTCATGCCCGGTTGCTAGGAAGGAAGACAAGATGGATGTAAACAAGGCGCACCTGTTTTGTGGATGGCTAAAGCTAAGTGCAGCCATTAAATATTTTTAGAAGAAAGTTAGAGGAGGAAATGAAATGCTCTCATGTCATGGAGCAGAACACTGTGACCCTGGAAAGAGTGCGAAGAGTGATTTCTTCAGAACTACTGTCAAGCGTCTGCAACATCTTACGTTGCCTCCTGAAAAACATTGAAACCTTTTATCTCTTTATATCAACACCACCTTCTCCTTTCCAAAATTTTCCCTCTAGTTTTTGTCTGTTAAAATCTATTTTTTGAAGCCTAAAAGGCACTTGTGACTTGTATCAAAGGAAAAAAAAATACACATTTAAGCTTTGGCTTCCAACTTCAGAGCTAGGCACAATATTTGACTGAAGTGCACCTTGGATATCTTCGGAATATATGAACAGCTCTCTTTTTATGCTATGGACCCTTTCAAAACTTTCTGTCAAAGTGTCAAGGATAGAAATGGAAAATTGGTTTTAAAGAAGAGTCGAGGCTATTCTAGCAACCATCCAATAAGACTATCTGTGATGATGGAAAGCAACTAACAAGCACTTTAAATGTGAGCTGGGCATGTGCTGTTGTGGTAGACTGCTTGCTTAGCACATACAAGGACATGGCACCACATGCATACACACAGAAACACACACACAGGTAAACTAAATTTTCAACTACTTTTACTTCATATAAATTTATCTGGGCACACATGGCTACTTGCTACCATTTTGGATAGTGCAGTGTCCCCATGTATTCAGATGTCCCCAGAGCTGTTTGCAATCATCCATTCAGATTTTATGGGATGCTACAAGTTCTCTGTAGTTAATCTACTTTTTCTAAGTTTCTCCATTTTTCAAAATTGAGGCTAGGGCCAGTGAGATAGCTCAACATATAAAGATACTTGCCACCGAGCATGGCAACCTTACTCAGTTCAAGGCCCCAAACTCACATGGTAGGAGAGAACATACACACACACACACACACACACACACACACACACACACACACACGCAGAGTTAGCTCTAGTCAGGAGTCATTTTTCCTTTTCCTTCTTCTACTGTGATACTGACTAGACTTCCTCTTCCTGTTTAGGTCTTCTATGGAAACTCAGATCGGAGTTCTACAGTCCAGAACTTACTGAGGCCCCCCATCATTTCCCGCTTCATCCGACTGATCCCTCTAGGCTGGCATGTCCGAATTGCCATCCGGATGGAGCTGCTTGAGTGTGCCAGCAAGTGTGCCTGATGCCTATTTCAGCTCAGTCCTGCCACTTGCAGAGAGAGCTTTGGGGGAGGGGCATCCTGAAATACCACTGCACTTTACAATGTAGATCTGGGCAGAGAATATTTTACTTTTACTTTTTAGAAGATAGTTTCAAATTTCAGAGAGAGATAGAGATAGAGATAGAGATAGAGATAGAGATAGAGATAGATAGATAGAGAGAGAGAGAGAGAGAGAGAGAGAGAGAGAGAGAGAGAGCTTTTCAACTCAGGGCCAAAGAAAATAAGAACAAAGAAAATATCTCTGAAACCAATTTTCTTACACAAACCCAAATAGCAGGGGTAATTTGCTGCTCTGGCTCCATCTTTTTCTCTTTGTCTCAGTGTCACTGTCGAAGGTGCAGACCCAGGGAACACAAAGCAGCTCTGATCATTTGAAAATTCTTTTTGGCTCTTAGCACATTCAGAAGAGGAACATACTATTCTGCAAAGCTTCATATGAACACTTTCATGAAATCCTCACTAGAGAGGCCTAGAGACAAATACATAGGCATGAAGAAAGCAGATCGAAGCCTGTCATATGGCCCCAGAGTCTGTAAACAGTAACCAACCAACCAACTAACCAACTAACCAACTAACCACCAGTCACGGCTTCCCCTTCCTGAAATTGCTTTTGCCTTGAAGGGGTTTAGGCTTTTAGCCATAGGACTGAGGAAATGTAGGCCAGTTGGAGCTCGTTTTGCATAAACTCTATTCTATAGCCCTTTTGGCAATGTCCCCTTCTGTGGTTGCCAGGAGATGAACGCAAGGGGCAGGCTACATGTGTGTGGGTAGTGAGGGTTCCTTTATACTGAGGAAGTCTAAATGACTAGAATACATCGAACCTTCTTTATCTATGCCTACAGTTTTCCAGAAATTGAACGGGCTTGGAAAATAGCTGAGACAAGCCATATCTCTGGCTACTGGGAGATCATGCTTTGGGGGAAGGGGTCAGGGCTCCTATCATACACAGATGGTTCAGTCATTAAAGGGCTTGCAGTATAAGCAGAGGGACTTGAGTTTATATTTCTAGAAAGCATGTAAAAAGCTAGCTATGGACAGGTATGGTGGAACATGTCTTTAATCTCAGTATTTGGAAGGCAGAGGCAAGCAGATCTGAGTTCAGGGCTACCCTGGTCTACATAGCAGTTCCAAGCTAGCCAAGACTACACAGTGAGACCTTTTCAAAAAACAAAACAAAATAAAAGACCTGGCATGGAGGAACACACCTGTAAATCTAGGACTAGGAGGCAGGCAGAGACAGGATGATTCCTAGAATTTGTTCAACAGTCAGTAAGCTCCAGGTTCACGGACAGACCCTGTCTCAAAACTAAAGTGAAGAGCAATTGAGGAAGATAACCAGATGTCAACCTCTGTCTAACATGCACACATACACATACAAACACTGTTAAGTTTCAAACCTGGGACAAATGGTGGAGGTGCCTAGTTAACGTCCTCCCAGCATTCCTCAGCCCCTACCAGGTCCTCCTAGCTGGCATACCCTGCCCCCTACCCTGAACTCTTTAGCCCAGGGGGTTAGGCTACTCTTCTCCATATAATCTAACCATTTTGGTTACCCTTACTCTTTGTACCTTTGAGCCTCCTAGCTGCTGTATCTGGTTCCCCTGCTCTCCCCTCTTTCCCTCCCTCCTCTCCTCACAAGGCCCAGCTCAGTCTGGTCATGTTCACTCTGGGCTCTCCCAGATGTCCCTGCCTCTGACTATGCTCTCCCACATGTCTACAATAAACTGTCTCCTCCGCCATACCTAGGAGCAGTCATGTTCCTTTCCTTCTTTTCTTTTCCCTCTTTTCTTTTTTATTCAAATACATGAGTAGGAAAAACAAAGCAAAAAACAAAAACAAAACACAAAAAGCCTATAGCTTTTCTCTGAGAGGCTTCTCTCCATCTTGCTCACCCAAACATGCTTACTCAGACATGACATTTGAAACCTCTTTGGGTAGTCATTCTCCACCAGGAGTAGCTCATTTAGTCGGGGCGCTTTGGAGCCTGAGAGAATGACTACTATTCTCAATCTCATTTCCATCTGTAGCTCAGGGTGGGGACCGAGGCTCTTCTCTGGGAGAGGCTGTTAACTGGGGTAGTGTCCAAGAAGCACGTGGGGAGAAGCTGAGAATGAGAACTGTCCAAAGTCAAGGTCTTGGCCTCACACATAGACTGAGGCTCTTTGCTTTCAGCTATTTTCTATTTAAGGGGGATTACATGGACTCACACCAAAATGACCTTGGATGGCCAGCCAGACTTGGTATCTTCCATCTTTAATCCTAGCACTTGGGAGACACAGACAGGTGGATGTCTGTGAGTTCAAGGCCAGGTCTACATAGCAAGCTCCAGGCCAGCCAAGGCTACATAGTGAGACTGTCTCAAAAATCAATCCATCAATCAAATGATCTTGGATGTCATATTCTTCTCAGTGAATGGAACAACTTTTTAAAAAGCCTCACATTTCCTGCCTGGTGTTTTGCAGTTCCACAGGGGTGTGTGTGTGTGTGTGTGTGTGTGTGTGTGTGTGTATGAATGGACAATGATATTCCTAGTATGACTACATATGTACAAATCCATTTTGGATAACATTCCTGAAAGCAGACTCTTATTTGGAAAACTGAGTTACTTTGCTCACTACATTGAGTAATTGTTTGAGAAAATGGCAATAAGTTAAAAATACTGATCAGGGAAAAAATAACAAAATGGTACAAGGCATGGATAAATACTCATCAAAGAAAAAATCATATCATAAATTTGTTTTGTGGGCTGGAAAGATGGCTCAACACTTAAGAGCACTGACTGCTCTTCCAGAGGTCCTGAGTTCAATTCCCAGCAACCACATGGTGGCTCACAACCATCTGTAATGAGATCTGATGCCCTCTTATGGTGTGAAGACAGCTACAGTGTATACATATACATAAAATAAAAATAAACCTTAAAAAAATCTTTAAAAAATAAATTTGTAATAGTTTTATTAACTTCAAATAAACAGTCCTTATTCATTTGAGGTGTCTGATTGAATACAGTATATTTAGACTTGCACAATCATCATCAAGAGTAACTTTAGACTATTCTTATCACCCCCAAGAAAATCTTTAGCCAAGAGCTGACACCCACCCCAGCTCTAGGTTACTTGTAATTCATTTGCTATTTGTATGTAGATTTTTTTTCCTGTTCCGGGCATTTCTTCACATAAAAGGAATCTTACAATATATAGTAGTTTATGACTTGTTTCTTGTACTTATCATTGTGTTTTTAAAGTCCACTTCTGCTTTTTACATTCTGTGTAAGGTATTCTATCATTATTTATCCATGCATTTGGGTGGTTTCCACTTTGGGGCTATTGTGAATAATGGTGCTTCATGAAAATTTATATGCAAGTTTTTGCATGGACATGTTTTATCTTGAGCATACTCACACCTAGAATAATTGGGTCTCTTGGGAACTACTTCCCCAGGTGGCTGTACCATTTTCTGTTCCCACAAGCAATGTAAAAAGGTTCCAGTCTCTCCACATCTTCAGCAATGCTTCTTGTATTTCATTAGATCCATCCTAGTATATGTGAAGTAGCATTCTATGGTGATGTTGATTTGCATTTCTCTAATAACCAATGTTGTTGAGCGTCTTTTCAAGTAACCAATTACATAGTTTTGGAGAAAAGTCTATTCAGACCCTTGTCCATTAAAAAATCTCAATTCACAGATCTATTAACAGTTCTTTGGATGTTCTACATGCAATTCTCTTATGCAAACATTTCTTTCCATCCTGTTTGTCTTGTTGTTCTTGTCTTGGTTTAGTTTTGCAACAGGATCTCACTATGTAGCTCTGGCTGGCCTGGAACTAACTATGTAGCTCAGACTGGCCAGGAACTTGCAAAGATCTTTCTGTTTCTGCCTCTCAAATTCTGAGATTATGGGTATCCATTCTCCACATCTTGCCTGTTTTTAAAAACTCTCTTGGTGAAGTCCTTTGAAGCACAACAAATACCAAACTTTAATGAAGTTCAAATTTCCTGTTTCTTTTTTTGGTATATTATCTAAGAAACTACCATCAAACCCAAGGCCAAGAAGATTTACTCTTCTGTTTTCTTCTAAAAGTTTTGAAATTCTTGATAGAAAAACGTTTTAAAGTTTTAACTCTTACTTTGTGAATACTTATAAAGCAAGAGTCTAATTTTACTCTTTGGATATAGATACGTAGCTGTCTTGATAACTTCTGTTGAATTTCTTCACCACAGTGAATGGTCTTTGAACTCTTCCAAAAACAACTGACCAAGAATATCAAGGCTTATGCCAGGCCTCATAATTCTATTACCTCATAGTCTTCATTACTGTAGCATTGTAGTGTGCTGTGAAACTAGGACATATAAATCTTCCAATTCTGGTATGTTTCAAGATTGACCTAACTATTTCGTGTTCCTTAAATTTCTAAGTAAGTATATCTATCTGTAAAGAAGATAGCCAGGGGCCTCACAATGGAAAATGCTTTCAATTTCAGAATTTAATAAACAGCAAGACACTAAGATCTGCAAAATATTTATCTGTAGGTAATTTTCTTTCAATAGCTAATGAAACTGTTATCATTTTCTTCCTTTTGTGGTAGGATGTATGTAAAAAAAGTATTATTAAAGTAAACCTGAAACAAAAATCTTCCCGTTAAACAAAAAATATGTTTGCAATATTATTTCTTTTGGGGGCAACTAATTCATTAAAGATTATATAACAGAGCAAAGTCATTTCTATCTTAACATATTTTATTTATTTTTAATACTAGACTTTGGGTTATATATGGAGGATTTTATTTTTTATAGTTTTGAGGACCTATTAAGAAAAACAAAATGAAAGTAATCCTGGTACTTGATGTGGGAGGTTATATGGTGTGGTGGTTTGAATATGCTTGGCCCAGGGAGTGGCACTATTAGGAGGTGTGTCCTTGTTGGAGTAGGTGTATCACTGTGGGAGTGGGCTTTGAGACCCTCCTCCTCGCTCCCTGGAAGACAGTCTTCTCCTGGCTACCTTTGGATCAAGATATAGAACTCTCAGCTCCTTTTCCAGCACCATGTCTGCCTGCATGCTGCTGGCCATGATGATAATTGACTAAACATCTGAACTTTTAAGCCAGCCCCAATTAAATGTTGTCTTTTATAAGAGTTGCTTTGGTTATGGTGTCTCTTCACAGCAATAAAACCCAAACTGAGACATGGATAGGGCAAAGGTATTTCAGAGTGGATAAACTTCTATCAGGTCTTCGAATCAGGTCTCACTGTCAAGAAGAATGTCCATAAGTAAGCTTTTGAATGAATACATGAATGCAGATGGAAGTGTACTTCTTTGACCACAAGAGGCACAGTGGTAGAGGACAGCTGAAGGACACCTTATAAGGGCTGATGCTTACCAGATGAGCCTAAGAACAGCCCCAAGTTGTACCTATTTTTGACCACAACAGGGCTAATATGAAGATCAGGTAGAATGAATGTACATACTTAATGTACTAACCACAAAGCTCTCTATAGCAAGCTTTCAACATTCAGTGAAATTTCTTCCCAGTTTTGGAGAGAGAGAGAGGAGCGAGGGGTGTGTGTGTGTGTGTGTGTGTGTGTGTGTGTGACGCCTGTGGAGGCCAGAAAATGAGGACATCTTGATCTACTGGAGCTGGAGTTACAGGTAGTTGTGAGCTACCCTATATGTGTACTGAGAACTGAACCCATACCCTCTGGAGGAGCAGCAAGTGTTCTTAATGAGTAATCCATCTCTCCAGCCTCCCTTTCCAACTTCTTGGAACTATCAACTGAGACACAAATACAAAGCATAATGCTATATTGGCTGATATTTACTGAAATTCTGTAAAAGGTTTGGCAACATTCTATTAGATGCTCACAACAACCCTATGCTATAACTACTAGCAGTGTTAGCATTTAAAGGCAAAGAAACTGAGGCACTGGGAAGCTAAATAAGTATGTTTGTTGGGAGCCGCGGCGAGTGCTGGCAAAGTCCGCCATCGCTAGGTGGCGCTGTCAGCCATAATTCTTCCTAGTAAACAAGTAAACTGCGCATGTGCCATGGTAAAGCCCGCCAAAGTTAAAGCCCATCCCACGGCGTTTGGCGCGCTACGAGTATACAGCCAATCAGAGGTGATTACACCGCTCTAGGGTATAAAGCAGTGCCTTTCTCTGTCTTCTCCGTCTTCTACCACCATTTTGGTTTATGGGAATAAACGTGTTTCTACGGAAGGATTCTGGTGTGTGTGTGTGTGTGTGTGTGTATGTTCGTGCCGGCGAGACACTACACGCGCGCCCCCCACATTTGGTGCCGAAAAACCCGGGAGAATTTACCATCGCCGGCACGTTTTCAGAAGACCCTCCGCTTGCCATCCACGCGTGGAGTGAATCCAGAACCGTAGAACGAGGTGATGTTCTCTGAGAGATATGTTTGGTCTTGATTTTTTTCGTCTCCCTCCCCAGGCAGTGCTGGTACTCTTCCTTCTGGTTTTACAGGATGAGAAAAGCCGCTTGGCGGGCTGGAGAGTGATAGACAAATTACAGGCCCACATGTCAGAAACAGAGACAGAGAAATGGAAGCGCTTAAAAATTCAGAAAGGAAAAGGGAAAAAAGACATATTTAAGAAATCAGGCCCCCCCCCCGAGGACCTATCCAAGGGGGTGAGAGGTCAGGGAAAGGACGCCCTGGTTAAAAAGTATAGAAAAGGCGAAAATGCCCTAAGAAAGAAACCTCTGTATCTGGCAAAGGAGCCGGGGGTTTTACGGCGTGATAGCTCTGAGTCGGAGGGGCTAACTTCCGACTCAGAGGACTCAGATGAAGAGAGGGATGGGGAGGATAGATGCCAGCCGGCCGCCGCTGCGAAATCGAGTGCTGGAGCTAGTGAGGGTCAATTGGAGGCTGTGTTTGCAAGAAGAGTGGTTTGGGGGAGACAGTCTAGGTGAATGAGGAATTGGCCCAGTGCCGATTTTGCCTAAGAGGTGATAGCGAAACATAGGTCAAGAGAATTCTAAACAGACATTGCCTGCAGCCTAAAAGCCGCTTCAGGCGGGAAGAGCAGGGTTAAAAAGAATTAGAAAGCAGGGTATTGAAGTGTTAAATTAGCTGCCCGCTACATCTCCAATGAACGAGATGAAAAGTTACATTTTAAATATGAGAGAGAGAGAAAGAGTTTTAAAAAATACAGGTGCCCTCTCTCTGAGCTGTGTCAGCAAAAAGAATGAAAAGGCTATTTCAGAGTTCATCTAGAAGCAGAGAATTCGGGAGACGTCCTGAAATTCTCTGTAGCTCTTAGAGTCCTTCTTTGTTGTCTGTCCTTGGCGCGCCAATGTCCACGTGTTTGTGTTTGCCTTTTGTTTCGTTGTCTAAATGTTCTGTGTTTGTTACGTGTTCAAAAAGAAAGATCGTTAAAACTGCTTGATCCAACCTTTGGGAGCTAAAAAAGTCTTTTCAGGAATTGAGGTTGACATAAGCTGCTTTTAAAAGAGACCAGCAATATTTTGGGTTTTATAAGGAAGCTAAGAGTCGTTTTGTCCTAGAAAAACCTCTGTGACAAGGTGCTTTTCTCTTGAAATTACAGCTAGAAAGACAAGAAATTTTGTTTGATCTAAAAATAAGATATATAGCATTTCATTGTTGTTTCTAATTGGTTTTAAAAGTATAAAAATGTTCTACATATCTTGGTTATAGACTATTGGCTTAAATTATTGGGTGTGATTAGAAATTTACAACTTTGGTAACGAAAGGTGGCGTGGAACTAGCTCAGTGTTAGAGTCGTTCAGAAACCAGGTATATAGAAAGTAAGATTTTAGACCAATGTCTCTTCAATGAGATTAAAAGCTGCTTCATGCATTCATGTGTAGAGAATTGGCAGCAAAACTTTGTAACATAGGGATAGTCTACTTGGTGTTGATTTTAGAGAAAATAGATTGTTTAAATTGGTTTTGCTTTTGCTTCTCAAAATTAATGGTTACATTCTAATGTTACAAAAGATATTTTAAAATTTAGTTAAACTGCCAGTATTCCATTGGCTACAGTTGGCAGTTGTAATCTTGAGTTTAAAAATTTTTTTGATTCGCCCATGTGATAATAAAGGGGGGGCAGCAGATAGAGTTAAATAAAAATATTTAAAGCAAGTTGTGATACAGTGCTGGCCTGCTAGAGATTAAGAACGTTTAAATTTAAATTAAGACACGCAGACTGAGATCTTAACGTGCTTGTAAGACAAGGTCAGTGTGATATTAATCAGGTTGAACTGCCCACACAGCCCTCAGAACATACAAGCAAAGACAGACTTAGATACTTGTCTTTGCAATGAAATTGCACCCTCATACAATCAGGTCTGGCCATAGCTGCACAGAGCCATAGAGATGGAGAGTGTTTTAAATGTAGAAATTTAGATAGTTTTTAAAGTGACTGTCCCAGGAACAGAGGCTTAAACAACAGCCAGGTGACCAAGGTTACCTGACACACCTGTCCTTGGTGCAGAAAAGATAATCCTTGGGCCAGGCCTCAGGATATAGGCCAAGATTAAAAACATAACAAGAGACCTAATCTTAAATTAATAATTAAAAGAAAAAGGGTTTTAAAAGATTGATAGATACTGGGGCTAATTAACAATTATTAGAAGACAAGATTGCCTTCAGCTTGGCTTTATCTGATGCTTCACTCAGCTAAAAAGAGTTGGTTATTCAATTAATTCAAAAACACTAGAGCCTGACAGTGGTGGCACACGCCTTTAATCCCAGCACTTGGGAGGCAGAGACAGACGGATTTCTGAGTTCAAGGCCAGCCTGGTCTACAGAGTGAGTTCCAAGACAGCCAGGGCTACACAGAGAAAGTTCAAATTTAAGATTTATAAGACTAATGGGGCACTACAGCCTGACTTGCCTACTCCAGCTGCAATTCAAGTAAATGCATAAAAAATTATTATAGATTTAAAAGATTGTTCTATACAGTTCCTTTACCTCCTGGTAAAGGTGAGAGGTTTACATTAAGTAAAATTGCTTGTGATTTTTGAGAGCCCATGAAGCCATTCATTAAAAAAGCTTGCCTCAAAGAATAATTAATGGCCTTAAAAAATTTGTTGTTGCTTTAATACAAAAGGTTAAAGCATTTAAATCTCTCAGTATATATTATTATTCATTGTATATTTTATTGGCTGATCTCTCTAAAAGAGTTTTTCTACAAGCCCTTGCTCCAATACAATGAGCTTTAAGATTTTAGACTACTTGTTGCTCCAGAAAAGTGATTCTCAAAAGTTGTTAACAGATATTAATTGGCTAAAACCTCATTTTCAGCTTACCATAGAAAAATGTAAACCTCTGTTGGATATTCTCAAGAGAGATACAAGTCCTGATTCCCCTTGACAATTAACTGATGAGGAGTAGATAAACACTTTTACCCTCAATATTTTAAACCTGGACAGTCAGGGCCATTCCGCTGCTGACCGTCACTGTTTAGAGCCTGAGAGGCCGAAAGAGATGGTGAAATGGAAGGATATTTTGACCGGACAATGGAAGGGCCCAGATATTGTTTTATTAAGAGCGAGGGGAGCGGTCTGTGTGTTTCCACAGGAAGAAGACAATCCGTTTTGGCTACCAGAGCGGCTGACGCGGCAACTCGCGATACTGGAAGGTGACATCCAGGCAGACCCTCCAGGCTCTGATGATAGCCCTTGTACTGATCCAAGGGATACAGGTTCCTAGTATTTTTGTTTATTTTATCAAATTCCATCTTTAAGAATTGTACCAATAAAACCTGCTAGATGTCCCAGAATTCTAAAAGATTCACTTACGCTATGGATGCCAGAGTCACGCGATGGGTTCCCATCCCCGTGGAGACTCCTTCCACTTTGTCATTATTTAAACAAAAAAGAGATTTGGTATAACTGCAGCCATAGTGACGACGATATCAATTAGTGCCATTACCGCCACTGCCACTGAGATTGCTATGTCAACTTCTGTTCAGGTGGGCACTACCATCAATTGTCAGCCACGGTGGCAGAGGCTGTTAACCTTCAAAACCTCCGCCAGTACCCAACTAAAAGGCGGGCTAATGATCCTTAATCAACGCCTTGATTTAATGAGAGAGAGATTAGATATCCTCTTTCAATTAGCCCAATTGAGATGTGAGAGAAAACTGGGTACACTTTACATCACCAGTGTACAGTATAAAAACTTTACTCGTGTAACTAATCTGTCCAGAGAATTGTTTCAATATCTTACAGGAGATTGGTCAGAAAACTTCAGTGAGACACTCAGAAAATTGAGAGCAGCTGTGGTGAACATCAACTCGACGCGCGTGGATCTGTCCCTGACTGAAGGACTGTCCTCCTGAAATTCTTCAGCTTTCTTCTTTTCTTTTCTTTTTCTTCCCTTTTTTAAGTGGGTGGGAGTAGGCCTGTTTGGTATGCCCTATGTTGCGGACTAGTATTCATCTTTTGGTTGGTTGCAAACTCAGAGCTCAACAAAATCTTGACAAGGCTATTTTTGCACAGGCGCTTCCAAAGTACTAGGGGCTTCCCCTGCAGTGTGGTTATCACTGCCTCAATTATAAGCAGTCTCCCCCTCACAAGTGGTGGTGCTAAATGTTAGGCCATCAGCGTTGCACCCCAGAAGATTTGCCCATTACACTGGGTCAGTGAGGAATCTTGGCCTGGTTGATCCTTGTCTGTGTAGCTGTGGTACCTGAATTTTGAGACAAACAGCCCTTGCACCCCTAGGAGATGACTCCATTGCACAGGGATGGGTGTTTGCATCTCTTTCTGTTCCCCTTAGCCCTTGCACCCGGAGGACTTGTTTCCATTGCACCTGGTAGGGTAAGGGAGACTGTCTTAAACTGTTGGTTCTTGAACGCTTATTCCCCCAAGATGGAATTCGCTCGATCGGCCTTGAGTTTGAGTCATAACCGGTACCACACTAGACAGGCCAAGAACAGCCAGATAGATAACTCCATCTTTTTGTCTCCAGGACAGCTGCCATTGGTCCCAATGATGGGAATTAGGCTGACGCCACATGCCAGATTTACACCATGAAGACAACTGAGGAATTGATGACAAGCCAACCCCATGACGGGATTAGCGAGTGGCAATGACCCGGGCGCGGGTATATCCCTTGCAGCCTAAGACAGGGTGGCTTGCTTTTCCTTGGTGTTAGCCCTATTGATGCTGGGCGTAGAATAATGTCAGTCAGCCTAGACACGGGACATTGGCCAGTGCCTGTTTAACAAATCAAAAAAGAAATAGCCAGTAGACAGATTCCTCAGCCGCTGCACCCTAGGGCTTCTGGTATTGGCACCCTGTAAAGCCTCAAACATTTGAGCACCACCCTCTGAGAGACTCAGACCCGCCGTGAGACCCCCAAATATGGGAGTTAGGTAACCTTCCCAAGGACCTCTACCACCCTCTGTTTTTTAAAACAAAAAAGGGGCAGATGTTGGGAGCCGCGGCGAGTGCTGGCAAAGTCCGCCATCGCTAGGTGGCGCTGTCAGCCATAATTCTTCCTAGTAAACAAGTAAACTGCGCATGTGCCATGGTAAAGCCCGCCAAAGTTAAAGCCCATCCCACGGCGTTTGGCACGCTATGAGTATACAGCCAATCAGAGGTGATTACACCGCTCTAGGGTATAAAGCAGTGCCTTTCTCCGTCTTCTCCGTCTTCTACCACCATTTTGGTTTATGGGAATAAACGTGTTTCTACGGAAGGATTCTGGTGTGTGTGTGTGTGTGTATGTTCTTGCCGGCGAGACGACTACATGCGCGCGCCTCACATATGTTGCCTTAGGTCAAGACAGAGTTAGTGAAAAATCCACTAAGGCCATCTAACCACTTCGCCAGAATCCCTGGATGTCCAATACGTTGTTTCATTGAACTGCTTCATTCTTTAATCAGTTCAGCCACTACCAGATGGAGAGGTGATGGAAGATGGCACGTGTATTAGTGTGGGCTTTTAGAAAACACTGTTAAACTGGGCATGGTGGTTCATGCCTATAAACATGCGAAGTGGAGGCAAGATGTTCAGGAGTTCAAGATTATTTTCAGCTACTTGTGAGCTGGAGGATAGCTACACAAGATCATTCCAAAGTGAAACAAAACAAAGCAACCAACTCGATTCAGCTTTCATTTCTTATGAAACCCGGTCCCCTGACCTCCACATGCTTGCTGTGGCACATACATGTCTATACTCACACAGAGACAGACACATAGAATGTGAAGTTCTGAGTTTCAGCTCTTACCCCTCTTTAATGAAAGTACCTCAAATTTGAAGTACTGTTCCCCCACAGAGTAGTGCACAGCCATGCCTCCATATGGACTATAAACTGAGGAGGTACAGCCATTGTGTCCTGGATTTTTCCTATGTCCAGTAGTATTCCCTTTGGCTCAGGATCCTATATACAGTTGGCCCAAATCAGCCATCAGCTGGTTATGTCTGAGTATATTATCTAATTGTTTCTGCGCTGTATGCACAGAGTTCCATGGAGGCGACAGAGCTCTTATGGCCCACAAAGCACATTCACTATTGGACTTTTCTGAAAGAGTTTGCCAACCCCTGCTCCAGAACAAGAAGCAATCTTCCACAGCTGACCATCTTTTTTTTCTTTGTAGTACTAAGCACATGGGATCAGCATCTTTCTTTATCCTCAAATTACCAAGTGAGCAGCAAACAAGCCATATAAATGACAACACTCAGTGTGAAAGAAACCAAAGTTTTCACAATGCCAGAAGGGGAAAAGAACTTTATAAGTAGAAAAAAAAATCATTAAGTAACAGGATTTGCTTTGTTTTACATTAATTTCACTGCTTTAAACTGATTACAACTTCAAAGGCCCATTGTCCCTCATTTGAATTCGAACATATTCTTGTTTACAAAGAAAAAACTAAAATGGAGCTGCTTGATGTTCAAAGGCAAGAAGGACCACAGTGCTCAAGATTGGGAAAGCCTGGCAGTCACATCAGTCAGTGCAAAATCTGCATTTTATTAAAGACATGTGAGAAGATCCATTCAAAAATACATTGTGCTCAGTAAAAATTAACCATTTCATGCTGTTAATGAAGGTTACCACAGAGTAGATATTTGTAGAATATGTACAGTAACAATAGAAATTTTACAGAAGTTTAGAATGGAATACATGCCAGAAAAAACTTGATAAGATGTACCAACACATGATACAAAGAGTTATAGAAACACTTTACAAATGATTCATAATTAGCTCGTGAGGAATTGTAAGTATTCAACACTTTAAATTCAGTTTGGATTCAAAAATTAAAAAGATTAACAACCACATCACACCCTTGCCACAGTAAAAAGTATGGATTACACTTTATATAGTAGATTATAAAGTCTATGCAATTAAGAATGTCCACTGATTTTCATCTACCACACATCGGATGGCATATCCCTCTGGCTTATCCCGAGTTTTGTTTTTAAGAATGAACAGGGGTCTCAGTGTCACCTTGCCCTGTGTCTTCCCAGAATACCGTATCCTTCAAACTTAGTAAAGACTGAAGACGCTCTGATAATTATCTAAATATATACAGAATAACGACCTGAATTCAGAGTGGCACAAAGCAATTCTTGGAGCTCGAACTCTGGGGTAACTGTTGTGTTTGGCTTAATTGTCTCTGTTCATCAATGCAAGTTTACAGTGAGAATCTACTTTCTGTTACCACATAGCCTGCTCCTCCCCCAGCCCAACTCCATCACTGACCAAAAAGAGTAAACAAGGAGAGGGAGAGAGACTGGTGACTAGAACCCACTGATCATCCCGAGGGAAAATGGATTTTCTGCAAGCTTTACTTTCCACTTTTTGAAAGAAAAGGAAGCCAGTGTGGAAAGTATACATTCTCCACAAGGAAAAGCATAGTCTTTCTCCGAAACTCTACTGAGTTTAACCAGAGCTTTTGATGATTCTGGCAATAAACACTTTAATCCCCCAACAGGGACAAAAGTCAAGGCATCTACCTTTTCGATTCCTGGGTTTCTTCTGATTAGACCTGAAGCACACACAGCACTAGGACAAGCTTGTCCATGCCTGAAATAAATCCCATCAGCCTTCTGGGAAGAGAAATCCCCAACCAAAGGAAGTCCTGAGGGATTCTCAGCAGGTCTGCCAAACAGGAGGGGACACTGAGGGAGGGACAGATAAGGCCTCTTTCTCCCTGATACTCTGCCTGGGAAGAGCAGCAAACAAGGCAACTTCTAATCTGCATACAACACGGAGACTGATTTCAGATTCCCAAGGAGGACCAATTGGACCGAGGATCAAAGGGGGTGTAGAGAGCTTACCCTTATAAGAAAGGAAGGGCCTAAGAAGTGAAACCGGTTTCACTCCAGCGGTTCTGCTGGCCCTACAAATCCAGCGTACAGACTATGACAATTTTATTTATTTTTCTGGCAAAACAAGAGACAACCCTCCCTTAAATGTGGGAGTAAACAGTTGAATGAAAATACAAGGCAGGTCAGGATCTTATTCAACAGCCTACAGTAAATAGAAAAAAAGGTGGGTCATGCCCAGATAGGAAAAAAGATGGAGTAGGGACCAGGCCAAATGATGATGAATGAACAAAGCACTGTGGGCAACAATGGTTTATGTAAGAAACTGGTTTGCACAAAGTCTACCATCTTGTATAGTACACTGAATTAAAAAAAGAAAAAGAATCATATGGGCAATAGGCCCAGAGTTTCCTAATCACTTGGCTTTTCCCTTCGGGTGTATGCAAACAGATAAGGGCTTGCCTTTTCTTGCATGGCTCCTGGATCGTGGTTTCTAAGACTGAAGTTTTTAATCAGTTGAACCAGACCCTTAAGATATTCTAGACTTCAGCTGGTCAAGAAGGAAAAGAGGAAAGCACAACCATTTACAAGTCTAGATTTGTTTGTCTGTTTTAATTTTCTGGGAATCTGGTCTTTTACAATTTGCTAGGGACCTTCTCCTAAGATTCCAGTCCTAAGATAAGTGACATTTGTATTGTCTTGTCTGCAACCTCTTTTAAAGAAACCAGAACTGTTATTTCTTAAGCCCTAAGTGAGTTTCAAGGAACTTTTACTAGTGATGAACTAAAGGAGGCAAGGAAATAGATATCCCACTGCTTTCTGACTTGGAGTAGTGAAACCTACCATAGTCCCAGTTCACAGAAGTAGGCATCTGGGGATCTTTGTATGTACCCACATAGTGGGGTTCAATAGCCCATTCTAATGCAGTAGGCAATGAACTTCCAAATGAAAAAGCAATGTCATCCAGAACACAGGTTCTGAGCACAAGAGATATGCAGTTTTGCTGAATCCAAGCTGAGCCCCAGCCGTGACTTCCAATGAACTACTTATCGTCCTTGCCAAAAGTTCTGTGACCACTGAGACCTAGGTGAACAGAATCTACATACAGCCTTCTACATACTGGAAAAGTAATCCTCTGGCCTTTGAAAAAATTATACACATATGAGTTATTCTCAATACATGGCTAGAAGAAAATAAATGGCTTTTTTTTCCTTATTTACTCTAAAGACTAGTTTAAGTGAGGATACTATGATATCAACTAAGAGGTACTGGGAAGGGAAAATGGGATAGCATTTCCTAGTGGAATCCGCTAATTTTCTGATTAGGAACATGCTAAACTGGCTAACTCTACAACCACAACATACTTTTATAATACACAGCATGACTAGAGACTGACCAGCATAGGTCTGCTTAGAATTAAAGTATACAACTGCATATGGTGAGTCTTAAAGCATGTTTTAAAACAGATTTAACCAAAGCATACAGCACAATACTTCTAGAATAGCCACATCACAACCACCAAGAAAGAGTTTTGCTTCTAATCAGTCTGCCATATGCTAATATTTTTAAAGAGCTATTAAACGACTTGAATAAAAAAACAAAGACATTGTCTTTCGGTAGACACAGCTGAAAGCCATGATGCCTTTGAGCAGTTGGTAAAAATCATGCCAATCTGCCAGGCTGCTGCTTGCTTCTAAATATAAGCCTCATGGCTAAGAAAGATCTTCTAAGGATGCTAACCTAGAATTTAAGTTCTCAAACATATATAAAGTAACTCTGGTTTCCTCCCAAAGTATGCACCTTTTAGCAGGTCCAAGACAATGGAAATGAACAATAGGATTGTAAAGATTTGAGAACAGTGGTAGAGGATTCTTAAAGAGAGTACAATGTTGAGGAATTCACTCTTGCAGTTTTGTAGCCTGGAAAGCCCAAGGCCAGAGGAAAATTCTGCAGAGTGGTTGGCCTGGAATGGTCTCAGGCAGGACTTCTTAACCTTGGTACTAGTAATGGGCAGAAACACTCTGGGGGATGCCTAGCAACATCCCTGGCCTCTACCCACTAGATGCTGGGAGAAGCCCATGACAACCAAATGTCTCCAGACATTGTCAAATGTGCCCTGGTGGACAAAACTGCCCTTGGCTGAGAAGTGCTGCTGAAGAGATAGCTCACTTGAACCTCTTAGCATCGGGCACTCTTTTCTGGTCTTGGGCTCTGGAGAGAGTCCTACACTTCAGTTAAGACTGAACAAAGATCAGTTAAAGTTCACTTAGAACTTCAGAAAAGAAAAAGAGGATGATAGAGAAGTCAAATTAGAAAGACAGTAAAAGCAAGGTTCTTCTTGAAAGGTGATAAGCAATAGCTTCCTAACACAAAGTACTTCATAAACCTTCAATTCAACCTTTTCGTCCTTTAGGATGTCAGCACAGATAACAGAACATGGATAGCATCAATTCCCCCTCCTAAAGAAAATGTGGGGGGTTTGTGACTTTCAGTCAACTCCTTCCTGCCATGGATGGCATCTTTTTGAGGCCAATGAATGACCAATCAGAAGGGGAAGTGACAGTTAAAAGCTAAGAGAGGGCTCATTAGATCTGAGAGAAAATGTTACTGTCCCCAACTGTGAGCAGGAAGAGAATGAATGGGATTGTAGATTCACTTATAGCTTATTGAGGATCAAGGGAAAGTCAGAAGGGACAAGAGCTAAGAAGAGGATAAAAGAGCTAGCTCAGAAACACTAGTTGAAAACATTGTAGCTATTTTCTGGCTCAAATCTGGGAATGTAGGAAAAGTTAAGTGTTGACTTCATCAGTTAGGATTAGTTTGCTCTAGGTAGAAGGCAATTGTTCTAGCCCTTCTTTAAAGAACCATCATGAATATAAATGTTCTGCAAACATCTGAGATCCCAGTGTTAGCAAAGATGACAACATGGGAAACCAGCCCCTTGATGATGACGAGCCACGAATGCCACAGCATGGCAATGGGACCTCGCAGTTCCTAAGCGCACAGCACAGTGAGAAGTCTTTCCAGAGGAAACAAAATGTAGTTTCTGGTTTGCAGGGGGCAAGGGGGCAGGGGATACAAAGGTACAGATCTAGTATGAAAAAGAAGGGTTAAATATACACGTTTTTAGTGTTACTATATCCAGGCAAAAACTGCTGAGGGTCTACCTCACTTGGATAACTGAAGAGTTGCCTGGGAAAAGCCAGAATTCACAGCTACCCAGACAGTAGTGAACTGGTAACAGAAATGAGATAGGAAAAGAACTCAAGAGCATGCAAAGTGAATCAAATTGTTTCCATGATAGTACCCAGTTGAGTTTCATTTTAGTGCCTATTATACTTATTAAAATTAAATAAAAAGCACCTTAAAATGACCTCTATATAATCAATACACATCATTAATAGTATTTATATAAATATGCAATATGCACACAATTTAAGCTTCAAAGAATCTAAGACCTTTATAATCTTCATAATCATCAGTGCTATGATTCTCAAAATCTCAGGGAAGGGTTAACAGTTACTCAGCATATTTCAGTGACAGTTGACTTTATTTGGGGACTGACACTCTCAGAATTCTTGAATAAGTAGTAAATACTGAAAAGTTACTTCTTTGAGGGATGGGAGTGATCTCTAAAAGTCTTATTGCTAAGAGACTACTTTCAAAACTCTATGACTATCGATAGATGATGGTGTTGAGGTGTTTGAGTTTTTTTTTGTTTTTTGTTTTTTGTTTTTCTGTTTTTGTCAAAGATGGTCCAGAGACAGGTGGGTATAATGCTTGCTGGCCAGAGGCCTTATAATACTTGATGATACTTGATTGTAACTCGGGAGTTGAGAGTGATCGAATGAGAGAAGGATGTAGTCCTGTTCTGATGGATGGAGTGCATGTATATACAGGTGTACATGATGACCTTGTTATAAATGGACAGTCCCAGGAAGGAAAAGAGGACATAGCAATTTTCTCTACATCTGGAATTGCTTCAGGAGCCTTATAAATATATTAGAAGAGCAACAACAACAACAACAACAACAAAGCAGTTAAGAAGAAGAAATGCCATACACGGAGCTCAGATCCCACCTGGAGGAGAGAGTCTCCAGGAGGGCGGACAGCATTCAGGAGCATAGAGCTGGTTTGCAAGATCCGCAGACAGGTGCCTCTTACAACCTCACCACAAGGAATGTTCACTGGCAAATCTTTGGTCTACACTCTAACACTAATGCTAAGTGGAAGAGCACATTCTCTGTAAAGACCCATGCACACCACTTTTGTCTGTCCTTCTCTCGTGTGCCAGTTAATGTCCCTGGACACAAACGAGAGCCAAGTGTCTGAGAACAGAAATGAGGCCTGTTGGGCTCCTTACTGGCTTATCCAACTTTCTTCTCCTGT
The DNA here is from genome assembly GCF_004785775.1 of Grammomys surdaster. Lineage (NCBI taxonomy): Eukaryota > Metazoa > Chordata > Mammalia > Rodentia > Muridae > Grammomys > Grammomys surdaster. Next base: position 275,805 of record NW_021604662.1, on the reverse strand, counting down.
GGGCCTGGAAAGAGATGCTGTATTTGTCTGCTACCAAGGATCATGTCTAGAGGCTACTGCTGGGGCCAAAAAGTTGAGCAAAGTTTATACTGTTACAATCACATGTAGCCACAATTCAACTCCCTTTATTATAAGTATAATACTCACTTCATATCACAAATGTATAAAAATATGGCAGATAGTGTCATAACGATACTTTCTTTAAATGAATATATTTATAAAACAGACAGTTATTTACCATATATATATTTATATTTATATAGAATAAAATACTCCTGATGCAATATATAAATGTTACTGTTTAGTTTTTATAGAAACTACTATAGCTGTCCCACTGCGTCACAATGTTCCAAACAGCTCAAAATAACTTTACATTATAACATAAAAGGTATGATTATAACAGTACAATATTAATTATAAATAAATGTTACAAATCCTATCAAATATGGAAGCTTAGAAAACAATTTAAGACATACAGTTCATCTGCTAACCCTCCAAAGGGATACTCCTAGATTACAATAAACCCCACATTTAGTCTAGTCAGAAAAAAATATGTGGTAAGGGCATCGGTCAACATGAACTTTTCTATCCCTCGCATCCAGGACATACCCTGGCTTCCCCAAGTTCAACAGAGATTGCACTAAAGTTGGAATGTAATGGGGAGAAACTGGCAAGAATTTCTTCTTCCTCAATGACACACTCTATCCATTCTCACACAAGACCTGTGGGGAGTGGTGATCCCTAAGGAACTCCCGCGGCTCTAAGATCCCTGACTAGCATTTGTGGCTGTGAGAAGCCAGATGGCCCCCCTCACACACAATATTGCACACACCTTCATAAAGCTGAAAATACTGGCTTATTACCCTGACCCAACCCATTTCCCAGCCCACCCTGAATCCTCCCCTCCCAACTGGCTTGGCTCCCCCCCATCCCCCCCAGATACACACCCTCCATCCCAGCATAAATTACAAGGCTGTCTCTTTTAAATCATTTAGATTTGGCATTCGTGAGCGATTTGTTCTGTTATAAGGGTGCCCATTTGGCCCACTCTTGGTACCCAGCTGTTCAGAATAGGAAGGCCCCTCTGTGGCACTCCTGGTCACAGAGGACACGTGCCAACCAGGATCCATCTGACCTGGCAGCTGAAGGGCTGGTCTGCCTTTTGGTGTAGGCTCCTGCCGGATGTTGCTGCTCCCACCAGAGGCCTGACTCAGAGGATGAATCCGAATTTCTGAGAAGGAATTTTTGGCTTGTTGAGCTGTTAAGGGCTGGAACCGAGGATCTGAAGAAGCCGGGTGATTGGTTGATGAAGACAGATGCAACAGCTTGCGAAGAGATTTCAGTGGTTGGCTCTGAAAGAAAGATTCAGGCATGCACGAGATTTAATTTAGAGTAGATGAAGGAGATGGGAGGACATGGAGTTCAGGTACAAGGTAACTAAAGAGAGGAAAGAAGGGAGACCATATGGCTGGATGGGCTAGTCCGGCTCTATTTGGTCTCTGGGTTTTCTCAAATAAGATTTTAGTCACGGTCTTTTAAATGAAAGCCTAGAAATCTAGGAAAAAATAAATAACTAGGGGGACCCAAAGGTCAGGGCTCCTTTGATCTGGCTGTACTCTGTCTTTACCATGTTTCTCATGCTTCAGACCCAGAAAGGAGAAACAACAACAGATGTAGGTGTGCCTCTCCTTTTTCAGAAGATTTCCCAAATAAGTCTTCACTTATATTTCACCAGTTAATCTTAATTGTTGAATGACTGGGTTTGGAATCCCTGTGGAAATACACCTCTTAGGTATGTCTGTGATGGTGTTTCTACAGAGATTTTACTAAGGTGGGAAGTCCCACTCTGAATGTGGGCAGCAACATCTCAGTGGCTACTGTCCTTGACTGAATAAAAAAAGAGAGTAAGCTGAACACTGGTACTCATTTCTCTTTTTCCTGACTGTAGATACAGTGTGACCTGCTGTTATGCCTTCCCCATTGTGATGGACTGTACCCTCCATCTGTAAAGATATTTGGCCACAGCACTGGGAGAAGCAATTAATACAACCAGACAGAACTTGGACACAGAACCATATCTAGCTGCAAGGGAAGCTGGAAAATGTAATTTTAGGTATGATGCAATGAGTTATTATATAGCAGTTCCCCCTTTTGATACTACACCTTCATGTTCTATGTTGTATTTTACTGCTCCATTTTCATCTTTTTGATGTGAGAATGGTACAGTTTGGGTACTAAAAATACAAAGCATTTTAACTGCTCACAGAGACACTGGCTGGTGTACTGTCTGCCTACAGAATGGCTGCTGGTCAAAGGCCATACAGGGCACAGCACTGTGGAAGGGACACTGGTGTGGTAACAGAAGGCCAGGTCCTAGATGAGATCTGTCCCTCACTGGCCAACTATTTTCAGTTTCTCAATGATGAAAGGCAATACTTTCTTTTCTTCCTCTACCTTAAGCATGAGGTGCAGGAGAATCACTATCAGAAGAGGCATAGAAAGCCAAGCATGCAAGTATATGACTTTAATCCTAGATAGATACATGACAGGGTGAGACAAGAGAATCACAAATTTGGGGATATTTTAGGAAACTTCAAGATTCTCTCAAAAAACAAACAAAACAAACAACAGACCACCACACACACACACACACACACACACACACACACACAGGGGGGGGAGGGAGGGAGGGAGGGAAGGAGGGAGGGAGGGAGGGAGAGAGAAAGAGAGAGAGAGAGAGAGAGAGAGAGAGAGAGAGAGAGAGAGAGAGAGAGAGAGAGGGAGGGAGGGAGGGAGGGACCAATTTACTACCGAAGCACCACAGGCTGGCAAAACTCAAAAGTACTTTTATCCTGAGTGCCATGGTATAAGCCACAGCCATGGTATAAGCCACATGCATGTCAGCTATTGGTCAACTTTGAATCACATTGATAATCTCTAGAAAAACTGCAAGATTTGAAGAAACGGGGTGCTAACAATGAAAGTAAATGAACTGAGAATCAGCTCAAGGAGAAATAGCTTCTAGGAAAACACCCTTCACTAGTTCTATGACATTTGTTCCAAAGAAAGCTGTGGGGTCCCCAAAGGAGGTGGCAGAGTGTTCTATGCACTGGAGATATTCAAAGAGTGTCTTTCTCTACCCTCATATCTTTTATGTACCCCAGGGTGGCCTCCAACTCTTAATCCTCCTTGCTCCTTGCCTTTATGTAGCTCAGGCTGGCCCAGATCTCTGTTTATATAGCCCAGTATAGTTTCAAATTATTCATACTCCTGCCTCCAACTCCCAAGTGTTGAGATTACATAGGTCTGTGGCACCATTCTTGACTACTTTTTCATTTTTTATTAAAATGATAAAAAAGTCTTTCCTAGTCAATTTAACAATTATCAAGCAATTATAATAATCTAGAATCAGCTGGAGACATGAAGTCTAGAAAGAGCCCCCTTAGTATCAGGCTTTCAGATCTTTGTGTTCCTATTTTGAATAAGCATCTCCCTCCCCCAAAAACTATTATAATCTCACTCCTCATGCCCCCTTTACCCTCAGAATAGATTATGCTCTAAGTACGAAATATAAATAGCCAGGCAAAAAGAATGGCAATTTTGGAGAACTTCTGTTTATAGTTCCAAGTAACAGATTATAGTGAAACAAACCAGATCTATAGTCCTAGCATGTGGGATATAAAGCCAGGAGGATTGTTAGTGCCAGGCCAGTTTGGATTACATAGCAAATTGCAGGCCAACCTAGACTAACTGGTAAAATGCTTTCTTAAGAAAAAAAAAAAGAACAAAACAGAAAACCTATAAAAAGTAGAACCACTGCTCCTAAACTCCCAAACTTCAGTTGCAATAAACATGGTAGATATGCCACTGTGTTTATTATGGGGTATTGAAGAAATATAATAGTGAACATTTCTAATAAGGATAACTGTTTAAAACAGATATGTTAATTACTTGGGAAGAAAGAGACTAACGCTCTCCTTATGGCAGGTAACTATAACCCCATGTTACTGTACAATATGCAGTTCCTAATAAAAGTGTTTGCCTGCCTTTAGAGAAACAGTTTGGATTTCAAAAGTTAAGATATTCTTTCAAGAGAGCTTCTACTATTTGGCTTTCAGGGACCAATTGATATGCTATCATCTTTAAGGTAACCTTATTCTTCTCATGATCTCAGTTTATCCTCACCAATATTTCATAGTATAACTTACTTTGTATTACAGTCTTCATGAATCTTTGTCTCCTGGGCTGTAGCCTACTTGTGGGCTAAGACTACTTCTTCTTCATCTCTCCACATTGCTCCACTGCTCTCCCCAGCTAAGTGAAGGGTACTGAAGGCTTGCTTTTTCCACAGTAGGAATCACTGATGTGGGGTTCATCCTGACTTGCAAAATAGCATCAAGGCTATTCATTATGGTCTATTTGGGGGAAGCTGAATTGTTTTCTTCCTTGATTTCCCATCCTGAAAACCTGGGAGTGATGTAGGCTGAACTCACCTGGGTCTGTAGATCTGAGAGCTTCTCAGGTCGCCATTCCTTTGGTCTGCTGCTTGCAGTGCTAGAAGAATGAATGGCTTTCTGCAAGGTCAACAGATCTGGACCATCAGTGTTGGGCACCTAGAGGGAAAGATGGAGAAGGATTCAACAAACCTTAATTAACACAGACAACCACACCCAAGAGGAGACCCAAACTGAAAAGTAAACTGAACTAAACCAAAATTCAAGAGGGAGAAAAAAAAAGACCCAGTAAGTAAACCAAAACTCTCCAAATGTTCACGATGCAAGTAGTGCTAGTAGTCTGCTGCCTTCTTAGTAATTTTCCCTGCATTAGGAAAAATTGGCAGATGTCATGCAGCTTGGTTAAAACCTTAACCCTTAAAGCATTCCCATGCTGTTAGTTAGTTTCAGTAGCTGTAAGAGAGAGCAGTTAAAGTGGGCTGGACCAGGAACTGCTGTGGCATCCTCATTTCATATTGTAGTTAGGTTATGAACCAGTTCAATAAAACAAAAACAAAAACAAAACCTCATGCTGGGAATATGATGCAAAATCTGTATTTGAAGCTTTCAAGGAGTCTAGGGAGCTTTCAAGGAGAGAGAAGGAAAGGAGGTATGGTTTGAATCATAGTCCCAAACCACTGCCCAGTAAATCTGGGTCTGGCATTGTATACTTAGAAACTGCTTGAAATTTATGCCACAAATTCCAAATGAATGCAATTGGTCTATTCAATGACTTTAGTGGACAAAGGAGAGTTATGCCAAATGCCAAGCAAAAGCCATGGCTTTACACCTAGTGACTGGCAAAAGCTAGAGGCAGGTAAGGAAGAGCAAGTTATCAACTAGTACAAGCTGCTTTTTTCATGGAGCCTGCTAGCTCAATTAATTTGGTCAATTCAAAGTTGGTTTTAAAGAAACAAACTGTCAACCAAATGGTAACAAAGTCCATGCAGTGAGCCAAGTGCAAAGACATTTGTTGACTGTAAATGTTAATCAGATTCTTTACAGGAATTAAAAGATTTCAAGAATGCTGTCTGCCAATAATTGGCTAATCAGCCCATCCAAACCAGCCTTACTAGTTTGTTTAGTAGGCTTATGTGACAACATCTTTAACTGATGCAGAAAACCCAGAATATATATATAATATATATAAAGAATATGTATTATATATATCCATATATCCCAGTGAATTTATAGAACTGGCCCAGGTACTTAACTAGCACAAACATTATGACCCCATGAAAATAAGACATGCTATTGTCATCAGTAAAACAAGTTTACTGGAGCAGTTTTCAGGGCTACGATATGTAAAAACGGGTACCATGGGTGGAGTGACTACAGGAAGCTTTTTCAAAGAAGAACTATGCTTTAAATGATTCTTTGAATTAAAAAGAGGAAAGAGGGATTTCTTGATGCTTGGATTCTCCCCGTTGGTGGAGTCTGTCTGTAATATAAGATACAAATGAGCTAATTGCAAAAAAAAATTAAGTAAAATAAATAGGTGCTTTAATTGAAACTACTAGCCCTTGGTAGCCCTCAAATGATTAAATATTAACAATCATGGAAAAAATCTCCATGCTATGCATCTAGAAAGATTATCTATTATTTTTCACCTGGAAACAATAATGTAAGTTTAGACAAGTACAAAATTTTTCAGAGCCTATACAATGGTTATGAGCAATAGTCCCAGGAATGCCTAAGACCTTTAGGCATCTGCTTACATTATGCTCAATTAGGAATTTATTCATTGTCAAAAATAAGACTGTTTTGAAGAATTGTGTTTAATGAGTTACTGATGAACTTCAGCCATTACTAATTGTTAAGACTTCAGTAACTAAGAGACTTTACCATATAGATTATTTTTCACCAAAGAAAATATACTTTAAGTCCTTTTTGTCTTCTTGGTCAATTATCCAGAGCCAGTAAATATCACTTGGGAGATGATTATCAGTGGGATACTAAGGTTAGTTGAGCAGCCTTACACTACACTGTTAGAAATATATACCTCATTTAAAATATCTGGTACAATTCGGAATTCTGGGTTTTAAGTAAAGAGATACAAGTTTAATCTTCAGGGCTGGTAAGATGGATCAGTGGGGTACTTGGCAACCAGAGATTGAATTCCCAAAACTCACATAAAAGTCAACAGAGAGGACCAACTCCACAAAGTCACCCTCTGACCTCTATATTCTATGGTCCCTGTGCACTCCTTTCCCATTTCATGCACACACAATAATGTTTTTAAAGTTCAATTTTTATATTGAAGTATCATTTCAAGTTGAGATACTAAGTAAGATCCAATTACCAAGTTGGCAAAGTCACCATATGCTCTAAGGACTTATGTAATTCCCTGGGTATACAACCAAAGCCAGATTCCCCAAGGCAGCTTCCAGACGTGTTGGAGCCAAAGCAGGCACTTTTACAATACAGAATGATTTTTGGCACCTCTTCTCTCTCTCTTTTGACTACCTCAGTGGTCAGAGAACAAAAATGTATAAAAATGCAGTAATATCATTGGTGTATGTATGAAGACCTGTATAAATATCCGAGTTTTCCTGTTTTAATGAGAGAAACCCTGAATCAGAGGCTCTTTATATAGGAAGCCAGTTTTAGTCCTTATAACTCCATGTGACTTTGAACAGGTCAACCACTTGCCTAGCTCAGCTTCTATTCTAGTAAACTAGATTTAGGATTAGCTATACTGTGTACATCTGGCATCAGATTTAAGTTTCTTGGAATCTTGTGTAAAAGTTTCAACACCATCAATTTTTTGGTTTGTCTTACTTAGCTTTCTATTTATTGAATCTTAGAAAGTAGAAACAGGTTCCTTTAGTTACATTTGAATGTTCATTCAAAGAAAGCATAGTTAAGCTCATTCCAGGCCTCAGTGCCTGAGGTCTAGGACTCTGTATGTAGTATTCTTTGGAAATCTGACTCTAGATTCCAAAATCCTTACATTTTATTCTTAATTTAAAAATGGAGAGGAAAGCTAAAGGCATTATGATCTGTGGAAAGCTCTTCTGAAGTAAGTATAAGTACTTAATAAAACATTTAAGAGAGAGGACGCTAAAGAATAGTAACTTTTTATTGCCCTAACCTATACTAGTTAAATATCTAGAATTTGATCCAACTCTTGAATAATCAAGTTAGGCAACATGTTTAGCCACAGCTAGGCAAGGGTTTTAGGTTTAATGTTGGTCGGAGTCAGACATGTATTAAAATCCAAATTTATATACAAGGCAGCCTCAATTCTTCTACCCTTACTATTTTCTACAACTCCATCACATCACAGGGTTGTAGGCATGTAGTTAACAAAATTTATTAACAGTGGCCAGGAAGAGGTGTTGGAAGGATAATGCTTATGATAAGTAATACATTCTATAGACAATGGGCAGAGTTTAATTTTTTAGCACATAAATTATTGCAAACATCCTAAAGCAAAGTCAGTCCTATTTCTTCACTTTTTAACTCAGTTTCAGCACCAAATATAGTTGAGTGACATTTTGATTTGACATTTCAATTTAGGCAAGTTTCAGTAAGAAACTATAGGTACCCTTTTCCACCCCCATGAACATTTCAGAAATACCATGTAACCATTAAAATGAAGCAGAAAACAGACAGACAGACAGACAGACAGACAGACAGACAGACACAGACACATAGAGACACACACATACACACACACCCTTTCCTCCACAAATATATGCATAGGCTAAAAAGCTACAGGGCAATACTAAAATCCTGTTTGGGGTAGGATAAAAAGATTAAAAACAATGTTTTCTTGTTTACTTTTTCTTTTTGACAATGCAATGTTTTGGTGCTGGTGGTGATATGGTTTGAGGCAAGGTTTTGATTATGTAGCCCTGGCGCCTCTGAAGCTCATTTTGTAGACCAGGCTGGTCATGAACACACAGAGATCTCCCTGCTTCTGTCTCCTGAGTGCTGGAATTAAAGGCTTACAATACCATGCTCTCCACCCACTCATAGCTTGGAGTCATGTATTTTGAATAAGCAAGTGAAAGAATGCTTTACAAAGGTCTAGATTTAAAGGTCTAGCATTAAAAATATGTTTAGGGGCTGAATAAATGGCTCAACTTTTAAGAGGACTAGCTGTTCTTCCAGAGAACACAGTTTTGAGTCCCACCGCACACATAGCAGCTCACAAATGTCTCTAGTTCTAGGGAACCCAATGCCCTCTTCTGGTCTCTGTGGGCACCAGATACGTAAGTACTGAACAAACATATGCAGACAAAACCACCATACACACTGTTGATATATACAATTGTTGTAATAAAAACAAAAACATTTATAAGGTTTCTCAAACATCTTTGGGACAAATATCCTTAGCATGAGTTATATACTTTTCTACAATCATCTGTTTCTTCTTTAGTTACTACTAAGCTGTATTTTCTAATTTTCATGATGGCTTGAAGGACCCCAGAAGCATTTAGTCTACTAATCGTATAGATAAAGCCAGTGTGATTAAGTCATTTTCTTCTTGAAATGAAAGAATAAATCTTATGTGAAATAAAGTAAAAGTCAAAACCCAAAACTATTGGAAGTGGCTAATTCAATGTTACTTAGTCGTCAGGGTACAATATGAACGAAGGAAAGCAGGTTTTTTTTTTTTTTTTTTTTTTTGAGAGTGAACTATCCCTTCTGTTGTCCTGGAGTCTTGTCTTTTTCCTCCACTTTCTCTTGTTACTCTTCTGGCTTAGAATTACCACTTGAGTGGTTCTACAGAGTCCAATCAAGTGGAGCTGGCCCATTGTTTAGATGCAGAGCTCCTAGGAGCTGAGATGCAGCCTGTCTCACAACGCCACCATAAGTGAAACACCTTTTCTTACTGAAGTAAGCCCTGAAATGTCAGGTGAAATTGTACCTCCACGACTAGAAGCCAGGGAAGGATGAGGCATGATGGTTATTTATGAATTTCAGGATTTAAATGTAAACCAAAACCCTTTCCTAAGTTTTTGCATATCTCTATGATCCCAGAGAGAAACAAATCCTGTGTCTTCATAGTTTTTACAGCAATCTAAATGCACATGGATAAGTAGTTTATTGAGAGGCTTAAAAGTATTTTGTCATCCAATTTAAGTTTCTTTTACTCCTTGAGATTCTGCTGAATCTAGAAAAGGCTTTGTGAGAGGATGGTAATAAAAGACTTCAGAAAGAGCTGCCTACAATATATCCACATTAAGAAATTAAGTCTGATTGCTCCGTGTAGAGTGTAACATGTATCCACAAAATAACATAGAACCCCATGTTACAGATAGACATTAGTCATTTACTTACTGTTTGGGTTTTCTTCTTTTTCTTTTTCATTGACCTGAAAAAGCCTTGCTTCTCTTTTTCTTTGAGTTGATCAGAATGACTAATGTTTTCTGGACTTTTCCTAAATGAGAAGACATTTTTTATTATATAGATCTTTGAATCATTCTCTTGCCACAGTGTGACAAACATAATGAAGGCTGAAAATGTGTGATACCAGATTCAATCATCCATGAAGAATTGAGCCCACAGGTAAAGGTCCTCTAAAAAGCACAGAGGGAACCGAATCTAATCAGCATGGGGAACGGCTGTTCTTTGGCACAGGCTTGAACACACTAGCAATTTGAGAACTATTATAAATGATCTGTAACTGCTCTTTGGGACCATTTTCCTGCTGCTGAAAATTTCTGAATCAGAAATTCTGTAAAATGCATGGCTTAGAGGATGCTTCCCGTGTAACTCTCCAAGGGAAAGAACAGAAACATTTCCAATACATTCATTTTTCTATTTACCTTTTAAAAACCAGCTCAACAAGTTTATTATTAGTAGCTTGCCAAGTTACTAAACATAAAAAAAAATCAATGCTGCTATAGAAACATTATTAATGGAAGTAAAAATTGCCCCAAACTAGAAAATTCCTACTTATTAAACCTTTAATCTATTACACCTAAATACAAAATACTCAAGGAAAAAATGTAGACATGATGTATGCTCTAGCACAGTTTGCTCAAAGTGTGTGTGTGTGGGGGGGGGTGAAGAATCATTCTACCTGAAAATACTGACATTAATAAGATTGATACCACATACGTCTCTGCAAGGCTAGGCACATCCTCTCCCAGTGAGGCTAGACAAGGCAGCCCAGCTAGTAGAACATATCCTACACATAGGCAACAACTTTTGGGAGAGTCCCCACTCCACCTGTTCAGGACCCATATGAAGGCCAAGCTGCACATCTGCTACCTACGTGGGGAGGGGGCTAGGTCCAGCCTGTATATGTTCTTTGGTTAGTGGTTAAGTCTCTGAGAGCCCCCAAGGGTAGGGGGATACCTAGGGAAGCCTCTACTCTCTCAGAGAAGGGGAGGGTGTTTGGGAGGAGGAACTATGGGAGGGGAAACTGGGAGGAGAGATAGCGATTGGGATGTAAAGTGAATAAATAAAAAAATGTAATTTTAAAATTTAGAAAAGAAAGAAAGAAAGATTAACACCACATGCCTAGTCTTAACTGCAACTTAATATGTCAAATTTGTTTGATATCTATGGGAGGTCTGTCCTTTTCTGAAGAGAAGTGAAAGAGGAATGAATTTGGGGGGTGGGGGTTGGAGGTTAGGGGAAGGGCTGAGAGGAAAGTAAACTGCATTTAAGATGTAATATATGAGAGAAGAGGAAACAGAATAAAAAAATTAAAAGACTGATACCACAGATAACACTAGGTATTTTAATAGAACTAGAAGATATTCAAAATAGGAAATAAGCCAGGTATGGTGGTATATGCCAGTAATCCCAGTACCCCCAAACGCCCTCTCCTTCTCTGAGAGAGTGGAGGCTTCCCTAGGTATCCCCCTACCCTTGGGGGCTCTCAGAGACTTAACCACTAACCAAAGAACATACATGGGCTGGACCTAGGCCCCCCCACACGTAGGTAGCAGACACAGAACATTTGAGTTGAAGGCCAGTCAAGATACCTTCCAAGACTGACCATGAAACAAAAGCCCACTTTTCAAAAAAGGAAAAAGACAAGGTGGAGGACATCTTGGTTTTGGACTCACACTCTTCAAAAAGCAACTCAAGTGCTATTATTCTTGAAAAAAAAAAACCTCACATATTTACATATTCCCTAAAAGTAAGAGTGGTAGAATCATTAAAAGTAACAGTTAATTTATATTCATGGTTTCAGAATACCAAACAGCAATGAAGTGATTATAATATCTAAGAAAATATGAACAAAGCAGCGCCCAGCTTTTTTCATTAAAATATGTAAGTCAGAAAAATTCTAAACAAACCATTACTGGTTGCATGGCAGAAAACACAATGAAGCTATTAAAAATAAATCACAGCTTCAAAGGATACCCACTGACATGAAAGAAGATTTAAACTATAGTATTAAGTAAAAATATAATGATTTCAAGTTTTTTATACCAGATAAGTCTAACTACATTTCAAGAAGGTATATATATTATACACGTGCACTTTTAATATTCATTCGTTTTTTTTAAGATTTATTTTATGTGTTTAAGCAATTTGTCTCTCTGTGTGTGCCACTTGTGTGCCTGGAGCTCATGGAGGTCAGAAGGGGTCGTGGGATTCCTTGGAACTGGGGCTATAGATGGTTGTGAGTCACTATTTGTATGGGAACCAAACCTGGATCCTTTGTAGGAACAATGAGTGCTCTGAACTCCTGAGCCATCCCTCCAGCCGCTACATTCACTTTTTTTAAAAATGCAGGAAAAAATTACAATAGAAATCTTGGCTGGAAGTGCGGCTCAGTGGAAGAGCACTTGTACAATACTGACAAAGACCCTGGGTTCCACTGCAAGCACTGGGGGACAAAAGTAAGCCAAGCCTTATGGCATATGCTTGTATTCCTAGGTATGGGACTACGGTGGGAGGATTGCTTTAGCACATGTGTTTGAGAACAGTGGTTGGCAGTGGTTAGATTACCCCTTCTTAAAAAAGAACCACCCCCCACCCCTCAAAACAACCTTAAAAGCTCTATCTAGGTAGTAGAATTGTTGATATTCTTTTTAACTTCTGAGAACATGTATGAATAGTATGTTATAGGTCGATCATCAACAAGGTGTTATACAGTACAGAGTATTTTGGGGTTAGGGACATAGTTGGTGGTGATGTAACTCAGCTGGTGAAATGTGCACCTGCCATGCCGTGTTTGACCTCAGACCCACATAAGCCCAACATGATGGCAACACTTGTAATCCCAGTCCCCAGGAGCACCCCAAGCGTTCTTGAAATCCATTAGAGCTTGCTATTTAAGCACCACTTAAGTTCCTAGTTCTGAAGTACAAGTTCTGTGATTCAATCTGGGAACCCAGAGCAGTGCCTTCATTACTTTGAAAGCTAGAAGCTTTAGATGTGGTTTCATGGGTGCAAATGGAATGGAAGAAAGTTACAGGTTCTCTAGATGCAGTGCTGTACTGCTGGGGAAAATATTATCTTCATGAATGCAGTCAAGGGTGAGGAAGCAGAATTCTGCCTGGGAAGATAGAAGTCCAGTCAGGATGAGGTAGAGAATAATATTCAAGTGAGAGGCTGGAGAATTTGAAGGCAAAAAAGAGAAGGGGGCAGGAGAACAGTTCAGCACTTGCCATTGCAGAGTTGGTCCTGGGAAACGGGGAAGATGATGGATCAAAGACCCTCCCTAGGGTCTTTAAGGCACTGGATAAAGTACAGTCTAGGTGGGACAGGAGGAATGATGAGTTCAACATTTTTAAGCTGAAGTGGACCAGGTGGTAGGGTTGAGATGTAGGCAGGGAAAGATTCTAGGGGTCAAAAGGAAAGGGGAAATAAATTACCTTTGAACAAGGTAAAAGCTAGGACTGAGCATGAGTATGTTTGTATCATAAAAGACACAAGGCTTTGTATCATAAAGGCAAGCCTGAGCAAAGAAGGGGAGATACAAGGAAAGAACTAAGCAGAACTACACAGAAACACACACAGAAATAACAAAGAGGAAAAAGCCTGGAAGAGAAAGGGAGAGAGAGTAGCTGCCCAGAACACAGGTACTCAAAACACTGTGAGTTACACAAAGGAAGAAGGAGCCTGAACACGCAGCATTGAGCCCACAAGGCATGCATGCAGCAACTATTGCCCTGTCTGGATTTGTGGCTTCTATAATTTCACCTGGTACAGTGGGCAGCTTTCGGTGTTACATAATTTTCAGAGAGGGAAGCTTTGAGAAGGGTTATGCATCTAGTGACCCAGTCCATCACTTTGGGTAACAGCGTTGGTCAAAATAGTATGGCTAAGAGGTTGAGGGAGGACATACAATAAAGGAGAAACAGGCAGAGTCTCACACAAAATTGTGACTCCTGTCATCTAGCCCAACAACTCTTCCCAAGGGAGTCAAGAAGACTGAGGAATGTTCAAAGACTCACTGTAATCAAGAAAGGAAGAAATGAAAACAAAAACTGACTTACAGTTAAGTCACTTACTGAGTATCATATTAGGTATTAGAAATAAAGAGAGAAAACAACCAAAGAGCCTAGCCTGTCACTCAAAACTGCTCCCAGGCTCATGATGAAGAGCAGTGGGATGTGACTGCACAGCCAGCCTTGAACTTTAGCATAATCCCTCTGGAAGCAGCATGGAGAGTGAGCTGGACAGGTTGGGGGCACTGCTCTGTCATTCCCCCTGCCTCATCCCTCCCCTGGCAGTAACTAAGAAAGTCAGTGAAGGATTCGATGAGAAAAACTGCAAGACAGACTGGCAAGCTGTCACAAAAAATAGTGGACACAAAATATTCATAACCCTGTGAAAAGAAAAAAAACACCCTGTCATTATTCAAATGAGTTTCAGGGTTCTTTCCTTCAACTAGTTGGATTTTGAATGAACTTAGTTCATTTTTACTCCAATTTTGATGGCATTTTTTCTAAACTAGTTCCATACTTTGTCATTTGTTTATTTATTGTAAAGGAAATGCTATTCATTTTATAGGCACTCACTCTAAATTGATACCTTTCTGAATCAATGCACAGGATTTTCATGGGCCTGTGAAAAGATAAACCTTACATGCTTTGCTACATAGCTATTGCTTGTAATCCTCCTCCACTCTGGACACTGTGTTGTGGGCTGGAACCACATCTCATTCTAAAGACTTCAGTACTAACCTGCTAAAACTGGGCACTAGGAGGAATAAATAGCTTATAAGTGAGGACTGAAGTGTCACCCTATTAGTAAAGATGAGTCTGGCTGTATTAAGTCTATTTTTATTCTTCTGAAATATTTTGGCTTATCTCCCATTTCTTAGGTGGATTCAAGACAACTGAGATGGCCAGAATAACAGCTCTGGGTGATAAACTACAATATCTATTGATTGCTTTTAAATATGATATTGCATCTTGATCTTTCCATTGAAGAAAATATGTACAGTGTACAAACATTCTCTTCTCCAAAGAAATTTAATGTGCTACTATTACAGAAACAGACTGGCCTGAGGCTATGGGATAGTTTAAGAATGGCATTTTACCATGTTTCTCTAATAAGACTTTTATGTTTGTGTTACCAAATGCATAGTTCTCTCAGACAAAAAGAATACAGCAAAACAAAGATCTTGGTCAAGAAAAAAATCAGGATGAGTCAAGGTTAAAGATTAAATAATGTTAGATGTGATACATGAAGAAGATATGCAATAGAAACATTATGGGGAGGGTAGAGAAAAAAAGAAGAGAGCCCATTTACAGTGGGGGATTCTGGAACCTTTTTAAACCACATAATACCAACATTAGAATAAGGATGACGTGAAGATGTGTTGGCTAAAGATTAACATACCAATTGTACTTTTGATTGTTTTGAAAACAACCAATTTCATGGACACACACACACACACACACACACACACACATCTAAAGTTCTATTTAGAGAGATTAGAATACATGGTTATCATATACTAGGCCCTACATTCAGTCAATCACACAACCAAACCCTAAAACACGCACACACACAACCCTCCCCCCTAAAAACACCACATTGCTAACAATGTCTATCCTACTTTTGGATTCCCTACCACCCCTGGTGCAAGGCATTGAGATAGAATCTCACTATATTTCTCAGGCTAGCTTTAAACTGGCAATCCTCCTGTCTCAGTCTCCCAAATACTGGTATTACAGTTCAGTACTATCATGCTGGCTGGCTCATACTTTTATTTAATTTTTGTTTGAGTAATTTTCAAAGCACTATGCCAGTCTAAAATTGATACTGTTTTAGATTGTTTCTACTGTGCTATGCAAATAACCAAGAGGAAACAGTCCCTTCTATGCATCTGTATTTGACACTTTGACATTATTTTCAGGGCTTGTCGAAGCCACACCTGAAAATGGTCAACACTGAAAACCAACAAAAGCTAAATCTGTTTTCTTATGTTTTCTACACACTAGGAAGAAAAAAAGCAGTCACAAAGAGGCATGGAAGTTTATGAGCAAAGTTAAAAGCAAAATGGGGAACAAACCATGGAAGCTTTAAATAGAATTACCATAGCTACAGTTCCAGGTACCATTTTAGGTGCCTTTTAAATATAATATCACAGAAATAGAACAATTCTAGAGGGAAGTGCTAGTGTCCTGTGTCCCTGCTCCATGCTACAAGTGTTTGGTATCAGCTAAGTGTTTGGTATCCTCTAACTTTCAAGCTTCAGTGCATATGGAATCAGAGTAACCCCTCCCTCAAAGTGCAACTATGAAAACTAATGCAGTGCATACAGAGAGCTATGCAAAATGTCAGGACCAAGTTCACTGTCAATAAAAGAATGAACGAATACGATGAAAGACGTTTCTGCTAGTTTTTCTTTTACATGCTATTTAACAGAAAATTCTGACCTTGAAAAAAAAAGTTACCAAACCCTCCAATATAACATGTTTTTCTTATTCTTAAGAAAGGCCTAGTCTGAAAAAGAACATTAAAAAGATTATTTTGCATGTCTTTGAATTCCCAAATCTACAATTAGCAAAAGGAAGAGTAAGACCAAACCAAAACACTCACCACGGATCAAATCCTGGTTGTCTTTTTGAATGATTCGTGCCAGAACTGCTATCAGATGGCAGAGAAGAAACTCTAGTGGACACGTTATTTTCATGGAAAGAATTGTCTGGTCGTGGAGATGGCACTAAATGAGGGGGAAAAAAAACATTACTGAAGTACTTTGTGGTTTTAAGTAGTTCTAATGTTACTCCACTGCATTTCTTGGACACAAACAAAAAGTCTTCCTCTGCCTTTCCAGAACTTCTGTTTCCTGAGTATAGAGGTGGTCCAGGCAAATTTCCCTCCTCAACCATTTACATGGTTACAGGAGTAGGAGTAAGTAATAAAGATTTCAAAACAGAAACCTGGGGTATCAGCTGATGTACTGAAAAATATTTGAGGACATTTTAAAATGGGAGGTCATTTAAAATATGACCATTGTAGCAGTCACTCAGCCCCCCCAATACCATGTTTTTGGCATTATTTGAAGTTGAGGCTTTCTCATTACAGGTCTAACTATGCAAAATCCATTCTTAGTTAGTCCAATATCATACTTATGAATATGTGTACTGGAACACACAAATTACAGTCTAAGACTTGACAATATAAGGGTGTGCCACTTAGATCTTTAAACCGTATGGAAAGTTGACCATTTGAACAAAGTATTAATTTTTATACATTCTCAGAGTAAAAATGAACAGAAATATAGACCATGGTGCATTGAGTGATTCTGCTTTGGGGAAAAGGGTAACCATGTTTTCATCAATTTCTAAACTTGGCCATTCTACAAATTTCATTACAAAAGTAATACGTACATTGTATATCAAGATCATCGACACCAAGCAAGGAAGTGCTTGCTATATATAATTCCACTGTTCAAGAGGCTCAGGTAGAAAGACCAAGATCAAGGCCAGACTAGGTTAGAGTGAGTTTCAGGTCATCCTGACTGGGTTACAGTATATGATGTCTTATACTGATGTTGAAACAACAGCCACATATTTATACATAGAATTATATGTGTGTATTATAGTTTTTTAGGTAAACAGTTAATAGTATGATGTCTTGTCACGTCTCAGAAATTCTTACTGTTATTTAATCCACCTCCCACCTGCTTCTGCACTTACCTCTCCTCCCCTCCTTTTACATTTCCCTGACTAGATCACTTATCCACTGCCATTCCCCTCTCTACTCTTCCCTAACCCCCTATCTTGGCAATGATCCCATTTTAATTTCCTGTTTGCTATACAGAGCCCAGAGATCCCTGAACTGGATCTGACCTACATGCCTCCTCCCTGAGGACTAGCTTTCATGGTACCAGAAGGTGCCATCCAAGTTTCTAAAGGAGGGAGGCATCAACAGTCCTACTGTGGGGGTTTAAATAAGGATGCCCCCCACAGACTCATAGATTGGAATGCTTGGTCACCAGGGAGTGGTACTATTAGGAGGCACTATTAGGCCTCTTTGGAGGAACTGTGCTACTGGGGAAGGGTTTTGAGGTTTTTCAGATGTGGAAGCCAGGGCCAGTTTCTCTCTCTTCCCGTTGCCTGCTGATCTTGATGTAGAACTCTCAGCTACCTCTCCAGTACCATGCCAGTCTATGTGCAGTCATCCTTCCTGCCATGAACATAAATGGACTAAATGTTTGAACTGTAATCCAGCTCCAATGAAATATTTTCCTTTATAAGAGTTTCTGTGACCTGGTTGCCAGTAGCCAACAGCTTTCTAATTACACTGAAGACCTACTCAACGAGAGGGAAACCATGTCTGGTACTAGAAACCTAGCTAACTACTCACTGCTAGTGAAAGCATGGTTCTTGGAGGAGAATCTACAACCACTAATTTACTAAGCCATCCCAACCCCTAACAACAATCTATAAACATTTGTTCTTATGCCCATAGGTAAGTGTAGTCTTCACTCCTCAGCAATAGATGGAGACCGCTACAGAAAACCACACTTAATCAAAATACAGAGTTGTGGCGCCTTTTCCTAATGGATACATCTATAATACACTCAGGGAACACTGTGGAAGAGGGAGTGAAGAGATTTTAAGAGCCAGAGAATCAGGGAATCTGCTATGAGTCTGTGTCCCCTAGGAATATAAGAAGCTATACCCAGAAAGTCTTAGCAACATTCACAAACATGAGTTGACCAAGGAGAATACCAAAGGATGTATCAAAGCAGACAGAGAAAAGCCCAGGAGGCCTCAACCCACACAAAGGACTATAGGCAACTGAGGAAAGCTGGAAGCAGGTGAGGTAACAAAAGATCAGCCCTGAAAACATACATACAAGTAACATATGGAGCGAGAAGGTTATAGTTAGGAACAGATATGTAAACACACACATATGCATGCAATAAAAATTAGTGAAAAAAAGAAACCATGAATTTGAATGGAAGCAAGGTGAGGGCATACGGGAGACTCTGGAGGGAGGAAAGGGAAGGAAGAAATATAGTTATAATCTCAAACATAAAATTAAAACAACAACAACACAACAAAAAATGACACACCATTCCACTTGCCTCTGCATAAGAAACCTGGATAAGAAAATAGAATGAACCTATTCTAGAAACATCTCACCAGATATATCTGGAAACATCTGTCTTCTTCTTTTTAAAAACAAAACAAAACAAAACTCTTTTTCTCTAGGACTTACCAGTATCATTGAAATGACAGATGTCTCCAAGTGTTTTATTTAGTTTAAACTTTCCTTTCTATTACTGAATTTTTAAAAATTAAAATGCTCCATTTGCCAAATCTCAAAGTAGATTATGAGATGGATAAAGGGAATTTTTTCCCATAGTAACCAATTCAATCTATTTGTAACCCAAATAGTGTAACCAAAAGACTAGTTTGTTAATTTAAAACTCCACTTCCATCTTATACTGAAATAGTCCTCTACTGGGCATGATACAACACACCTTGAATTCCAGCATAGAAGAGTGGTTTGTTTGTTTTTTAAAATAGAAACAGGAGGATAGAATTCAGCTGGAGGCCAACCCTTGGTCTACTTGGCTAGACCCTTTCCCCCAAACAAGGATATTTTCTCCAATCATCTGTACAAACCACAAATTACAGATGATTTTAAAAGAAAAACTTACACTGAAGATGTTTTTACTCATCCACAAGATAAAAAAAAGTAATTAACTTTAGTCTGAATTAAAAGTTTAGCCATGGGCTGGAGAGATGGCTGAGAGATTAAGAGCACTGACTGCTCTTCCAGAGGTCCAGAGTTTATTTTCAGCAACCAGATTGTGGCTTACAACCATCTGTTATGGAATCTGATTCCTTCTTCTGGTGTGCATGAAGACCAGACCACTCATATATATAAAATAAATGAATAAAAAAGTTTAGTCTTATAAGCTTCTAAAGTCACCATTGAATTGGGTAGGGTCATTAAGAAACATATTTGAGGCCCAGTGCGTTTCCAAAGGTAGAGGTGGGAGAGACCACATAGAAGCATTCTCATTCAATGCACAGCTCTTCCTGAATAACACTTGTATGCATTTATTTAACTCAGATTCCAAATTTTAATTACTAAACAGTATTTTGTGTCCCCTCTGACCCTAATTGAACTTCTCCAGCTGTCTATAACATCAGAAAGAGCAGAAAGC
The DNA here is from genome assembly GCF_004785775.1 of Grammomys surdaster. Lineage (NCBI taxonomy): Eukaryota > Metazoa > Chordata > Mammalia > Rodentia > Muridae > Grammomys > Grammomys surdaster. Next base: position 255,744 of record NW_021604662.1, on the reverse strand, counting down.
CAGGCAAAGTGGACATACAAGCCAAGGCTGTGCTAAGCCTTATGGACTTTATATACCCGAGCCTCCTGTTCATATTGCCACCAAAGCACCAGGATTCTCAAATATTTGGCACTTTATCATCAGGTACACCCCAAAGGGTTGTCTTTATTAGCTTTCTGCTAAATTCACAGAACCAAAAAAAACCATGTTTTGGCCATCTGTTCAACAACAAAGTATATTTTTAAGCTACTCATGAAAGTTTTCTTTAAATCAATTAATAACTATTTATGAAGCTGTGTCAGGCAGTTCCTGTCTCTCTCTCTCTCTTTCCTCTCTCTCTCTCTTTCAGAATCAAATCCAGGGTTTCACACATGCCAGGCAAACACTCTATCGCTGATCTCCATCTCTGTTCTTCGAACTCAGAATATTCAAGAGGTTCAAAAACCTTGCAGAGAAACACTAGAACCAGTGCAATGTGGTCTGCATTGTATCAGGGACAAAGACAAGGCACCATGAATGGAACAGAGAAGAGATACTTCTGGTATAAGCAGGGAAAACTCTCATACTCAAACTACTGGTGTCAGCAGGAAAGTAGTGTGTTTCAGGCCATGAGAGGGCCAGGTTGCTTGGGACTTGTGGGTAGAGGTGGGTGGGAAGCAGATAGAGTGGACCACAAGGATTCGATCATAAACAGCCTGAAATGTCATCTCATGGAATTTAGATTTTACTCTGTTATCAAGTATCCAAAGGCCTCTCAACAAGTTAGAGGTAAGGTATTGGAGTACAACTGTGGGTACTGGGTTCAATGGATGCCTGCTCTATTTCTTTCTCCTATAGTACCATTATCTGACTGCCTTGGAGAATTATTATACTTGCTGGCAATCTCTTTTGTAAAGGCAAGAATGAGGGTGAATATTTTTATCTGTCTTGTCTACTAACATATTCTAGGCATATCTGAATTTTTGGTATTATAATGTCACATTGCCATGTATAATGTTCACATTATAGAAATATACAAACAAAATATTTTTAAGAATCTCAAACTGGGTGTGTTAGCACACACCTTTACACTCAGGAGACAGAGACAGGCAAATGTTTTTGAGTTTGAGGCCAGCCTAGGTCTACACAGTGAGACCGTGTTCATTCATTTCATTCATTCATATATATATATCTCCCTTCATATAACTCATCAGGGGAAAGATTGATTGCCTGAGACTGATCTCCAGGACCTATGTGGTAGACAAAAAGAACTGAGTCCTATAAGCTGTCCTCTGACCTCTACAAGTACACCACAGCATATGTGTCCCTGGCCTCAAAATAGATACATATAATTTTTAAAACTCTCATATTTTATGGATGTTTATAATTTGGTGTGAAGATGTGTTCATAGCTATCATTTAGCCACATCCTACATACAGGTGGCAGGTTAGAGATTTATTATAGGTCAATCTCTAGCTTCAGAAGGATCATTCTGAGGACAGTTTGGATGGGTGCCTTAGAGACAGAGACTAATCAGGGTCCCAGCCAGAAGAGATAAGGGACTAAATGATGATGATGATTAGGGGCAAGGAGAACTGCTGGATGATGGGAACGCAGGTGACACTGTTGGTCTGAGGTCTGCTGGAGCAGTGAAGAAATTGTCGTGGACAAGGAAAGGAAATGGACTTAGCCAAAAACAAAGGAGGACTGTAATAAATATGGGGTAGGGGTGGCTTACCTCTATAAAAGCTACCAACTCTCCTTGGGACAGGATCATTGTACAGATGCCGATTTTCTTTGGGAGCTGTGCCATCATCAGAGTGTGGGTCATGGTATACTCCACCCTGAGACAGGAAACAAGGTTATGAAAGTTAAACGATGGCTTGATGATAGTGCTGCTTACAACAAAGCCCAACCAGTGACTAAATTCTGTTTTGATCTTTTAAAGGAAAACTCAGGCTTATGTCATAAAGAAAACTACTTATTTTCTAAGTCAGTTTAATTAATTTATGGGAGATTGGGTATGAATAATGTTTAAAAGTTAGGCTGTAATGCTGCCAAGTGAATGGTCCTTACAGACCATGCTATAAGATGTAACAACTTTGAAGAGCTCAGACCTCAGACTTCTGACGGGTGTGGAACGAAGAGGTGCCTTCTCGGGAGGACTCTTTAACAGAAGGTCTTGCCACAGTCATCTCTGGAGGAAGCTGCTCTCCAGGCTGCAAGTCAAATTAAAAAAAGATTTATAGAAACTTCCTGTCTCTAGGGATGAAAACTCATCACTGTCTTCATTTAATACAGCTAGGATCTTAACCAGCTAAAATAGAAATCATGGGGTGACTTCAACATAACTAATTCCATAAAAATGTAAAAACTATCTGATGAATGCAAAATAAGTCCCACAAATTTTAACAGATAGCAAGATTCTCATTAAAGTTAAGGCAAGTAAGGACTACATTAGTCTGAAAATAGTTCAATTAATTATTTAAAACAACAAAAGAAATCACCTTTCTATCTAGACAGTAACAGCTCTAAGCAGCACTATGCTTAGAGATTGTATCATCAGTCAAACCAGAAGTGCTCTTACAGATTTTAGGCTAAGTTCTCTAAAAGGAAAAATGCAGAGGCAAAAGTATTTTTTCCAGGAGACTTGCACAGCAGATGCAGATGAAAATAAATGTTTTGTGAATGCAAAGAGAAATAGGATAATTCCTGTTAATGATTTTTGTCTTAAGAGTCCCCAACTCCTATAGTCTATGGTAATTCTTGCTCTCTTCCTTTTCTCCAGGACAGTAGCTCATCTGTGCAATGCATTTGTTTGGCATGGTCATGATGGTGCTTTTATCTAAAGATGTTCCCACTACCTAGCTCCCTCTCAAGTAGGCTGAGTCATAACCCCAGCACAGCAGTGGGTCCTTAACAGTGTTCAAGGGAGAAAAATAGATCACATTTGCTACCCTGGGTTAGGAGGATTAAGGAACACAATTTGAAGGAGCTGGCTGCTTTCAGCATCTACATATTATACACAAAAAGTATTATCTCAAGCCTAGGTGATAACACAAATTGTTTTACTTTAAAAACTGAAATAAGATCTGGTATCTCCCCACCTTCCTTCCTACCACCTTATTTAGAGAATTTTGGAAAGCAATTAGTTTGGTGCAGCCTTTCTTCTTTCTACTTTACCACCTGTACTGTTGACAAAGGCCCAGAGCAAGATTTTTTTTTTTTTAAAGGAAATGAGTTATTTACATTTAAAGTCAACCCAGTGAGTGTCCTGTGCTTTTGAAAGTGGCTACAATACATCCCATGAGAATGAGCAGCATGGCTTACTCACAGCTCTTTCAAGCCTTCCAGCCACCTTCTAGCCTTTAATTGCAGCCTTTCTTAAGGCTTGGCGCTGCACCTCCTGAACTGGACTGAAGTAACAGCAGGATATGTGCTAAGCCCCAGTAATTGTTTATAATTAGTTTAGGACTACAGTGTTCAGAGACATTTATTTTCTGAATTCTCTGAGAGCCAGTCATTTGTCTGTTTTCCAAGGGAGGCTGCCTTTCATTTTTCTTTTGTTTAACACTTGCCTCAATGCCAACAACAATCTGCTTGGTTTTGATCTCCAACTCCCTTCTACAAGCAGTGGCCAGGCCCTAGAGATGTTTCTAGACACCCTGGGTTCTCCTATCTCTACATTGAGTTCTCAGCACTCCTTCCAATCATTTCTATAATTTCATTTAAAGCCACTGCAAATACCTCCTACCCCATCTTTAAACTGGGAACCAGGCCATCTTGCCACCATTTTATACTTGGGGACCTGTAGATTTCCTCAGAATCCCACTTCTACCTTGAACAACAGCTGGGGAAATTTGGGCAGATTACTCACCTCCTATGGGCCTCAACAGAGAAGGATAATGTTGAATTAAGGAGCTTAAAAATCCCCATACCAATTCCAAAAAGGACCTCTTAGGAAAGAAACTGTAGCAAAGAAATTCTTGTAACTGGCAAGTCTGGTTATGTCTACTTCTGCACAGTCCTTGAGATCCACAGTTTTCATACTGGCACTCAATCCTGAATACTCTCCTAAGCACATGTGAGAATTGTTCAGCTCTTATATTTTCATGCCAACAATAGGAAAGCAGTTGGGATCCATGTAGCACCATGTCTTCCTGGAATACTTTCCCTCTTTTAAGTCCTCTTTCCTGCTGCTACCACTTTCTTTCCCAAGTGAAATCTCCACCTTCCTAGAATCTGCTTAGATTCTCCCTCCTCTAGGAGCCTCCAACAGGGCCTACACTAGGCTTACAGGATTTCTTCCATCTTTCTTTTAACATACAAGCACACTTCTGCATGGCTACTGGTATAAGGTTTACAGTATTAGAACAAATCGTTTGTTGCCAAGTGTCCCCTTTCAGTTAACATATTTCAAAATGACAGGTACACTTTAATTTCATCTTTCCAATCAGGGCTTCTTGTGGCGCTCAGCCCAGCTTCATTCTTCATCTGTCTACACAGGTCAGACTGTTAGCTGCACCGAAGCCATTTCAGACTGATCACCGTGACCTCTCCCTGTTCTCTATACCTATTCATAGCCAGTGCTCTAGTAATGTGAACCTTAATGATTTTGTAGGTTAGCAGGTAAACTGCTTAGCATGCAAACCTGATGACATGAGTTAGTCTCTAAAACCCATATAAAGATGGCTGGAGAGAACAGGCTCCACAGTCATTCTTCCACATACATGTATATGTACATCTCTTGCCCCATGTCATGAATACATATATACATACATACATACATACATACATACATACTTAATTAATTAATTAAAAAACTCAAGGGGCCAGAGAGGCCACTCAGAAGTTCAGAAGTTAAAAAGATGTACTGCCCTTGCAGAGGACCTGTGTTTGATTCCTAGAACCCATGTCAGGCAGCTCACAACTTCCTACAATTCTAGCTCCAAAAGTATGTGACATCTCTGGCCTCTATAGGTACCTGTACTTATTATGTGCTCATGCTTAAGACACAGATATATACATAATTTTAAATATCTTTTATAAATATGAAAGGCTGGGCAAGTATCATTTACTCTAGCTTGAAGTTAAACTTATCTAGTTTATGAACATTTTTTTAAAATTAAATTCAGTTAAGATATTTGGTATTAGAAGGCCTTGCTTACAGGATCCTGGTATGGCTGTTCCCTGAGAGGTTTTAGCAGCACCTGATCAATACAGATGCAGGTATTCACAACCAACCATTAGACTAAGCCCAGGGACCCTAATGGAAGAGCCAGGGGAAGGACCGAAGGAGCTGAAGGGGGTTGCAGCTCCAGATGAAGAATGGTCAGTATTGACTGGCTGGACCACTGAGAGCACCTGGGGACTGGACCACTCACTAAGGAGTGTACATGGAGGGATCCATAGCTCCAGATACATATGTAGTAGAGGTTGGCCTTGTCTGGCATCAATGGGAAGGGATACACTTGGTCCTGTGAAGGCTCGATGCCCCAGCATAGGGGAATGCTCCAGTGGTGAGGTGGGAGTGGGTGGGTGGGTGAGGGAGCACCCTCATAGAAGCAGGGGGTGTGGGGGAGAAAGGGGATGGGATGGGGGTTTATGGAAGAGTAACTGGGAAGGTTCTGGCTTCTGTGTATCATTTGAAATGTAAACAAATACATGATTAATAAAAAGATACTTGGTATTAGGAAAAAATATAAACAAATGTGGTTTAGAAAGATTAGACAAAAACAATCCAAATTTTGAAATAAATAAGAGCTAATCCATATTGCTAATTTCAATAAATGGTCAGTCATCAAAATATGCCAGAAATGAACATTTAAGAAATACTACAAATATTAAATTACTACCAGTATTATTATTTTTGAAACAGGGTTTCACTGTGTAGCCCTGGCTATCCTGGAACTCACAAAGATCTACCTGTCTGCTTCCCAAGTGCTAGGCTATACCTGTGTCTGTGCCACCACACACAGCTAAATTATGATTATTTCTAACAGAAATAATCCAAAGAGTGCTTTCTTTCACTGTTCAATGAAATTAGGCTGATTGTAGTAGGGAGAACTGCATAGCAACCTTATATATATTCCTTGTAACACTCTCCCAAGATAATCGGATAGACAGATCAAAATGCCAAGTGGTACCTGGGGTGATAAGAGCTGCAAGCTGTTGGCTCTGGCTGCCATCCCTTGTCCTATGCTCAAGCTTCCATCAAGGCCTTTAGCTCTCACTTTGTCCCGGGTCACATACATGGAATGCCTGTGAGGACGCTGCTGAGACGAGAAGGGGCTGGTGTAGCCTAGCCCGTAAGAAAATGATTCATGAGGTGCAGACAGCGAATGTGAATGGCTGCTATCCATGTGCTCGGGCAGCTTCAACTCCTCCATGGTTTTTGAGTGTCTGGTGGTGGTTCGCCGTGAGTCCAGAGTGCCCTCATTTCGATTATTTCTACCGGAAGGGCTGAGCAAAGTTCTCGTATCAGTGTGCCTGGTGGGAGTTGGGCTGGTGGGAGAGTTCAAGTCCAAACAACTGGATGGGAAGTATCTACTAGTATTAGTCTCTGTGATTTGGGCTCTGGCTTCTGAAAGGTTGCTCACAGACTTGGAGTCACTCAACGCCCCGTGGCTTTTGGCCTTTGTCCTGTAGGATGGACTCCTGGAGGACTGGGGGATGGTGTCAATATAGCTGTGCCGACTCTGCTTCTCACTAGGCTGCAGTGTCCCAGCTTTGCTCTGGGAGCTTTCCATGAATGAGTGCCTGTTCTGCTGAGATCTGGTGCTGGACTTGAGGTACTTTGTGCCTGGACCTTCTGAAGGCTTTGTGTCAATATTGAAATCAAACTCAGTTTTGGACTTGGCTTCTTTTGGACTGAGAAGGTGTGGTATGTTGTTGTTTGTGAGATCTTTGCTGGAAGATCCAGACTGGGTGCTTGCTTGGTAGGTTTTGCTGTGCATTGGACTGAGAGTCGCTCCAGCAAGGTTTCCATTTAGAAAACTTTCGTTTGCAGGCAGACCTTCCTCAGCCCTGGGCAGACCCACACTTAAGTTCTGAATATCCTTGCTGTTGGATCTGTGGTGAGTCTGTAAAGCAGCACCCTTGGTGGATTGGTTTCTGTATTTAAAACAAAAAAAGCAGACCAGTTCTCATCAATATGAAGCAAACACTATAATGTTTAAAACAGATAAGCAAACCCACAGTAAACTAAAAGAGACCATACTTAAAATATCCGCATGGCTCAGGGAAGGAAGGAATGGACAGAATTTAAGAGCTGGAGAATGGGAAGGGTTGCTGTTGTCTGAATCTGACATGATTGTTAATCTTCACTGCAGGAGTCGTTCCCTGCACAAGACTGGGCTCACCAACACTTCATCCTAAATGCAGAAGATTCAAGGCCCTACCTTCCCAGAGGAGCTATACAGACCCTTAAAAGTTGCAGAGGTAGTGTAGCCATTGATACATTGGTCCTATTCAACAACCTCTTACACATTCATGAAAGCAACCCTAGTTATATGCATTAGGCTGGGCACACACACATCATGAGAGTCAGACACGGACTTGGGCAAAAGAAATTTGTTGGAAGGAATAAAAGGGTGAGAAGATAATAGCACTGTTTTGATTAAAGGAGAAAGAGAAAGAGAGGGAGGGGGATGGAGATTTTTCTAAAGAGGGAAAAAAGCTAAAGTCACTATCTCAAACATGTCTCTATCAATAACAGGCATGTTTCTCAGACTAAGTCACTGAATGAAATAAATCACTTCCTGATGAAGCTGTTTTGGCATCCTTAAACACTTGTCTGACTTGCTGGCTGCCAACACAGTTGCTGATGCAGAGTCAGGTAAAGTATGCTTTGGCTATGACTATCTGGTACAGAATAGCTAGCTAGTATAAGTAAGAGAGCCAGCAGACTGCTGATAATCCCCTTATCTATTTGAATGTTAGGAAGCAACACTTAGGCTTGAAGATTACTGTGTTCCTTGAACTTCATATTCTTTGTAAAACCTGTAGGCCGCTTCAGATACACACTCACAGTAGTTACACACACACGCCAACATTTTCTCTTTAGCCTGTAGAGTCAACGAGGGAGAATTCTAGTGATGGGAAGAAAATGACACTCTGAGAGAAATGTGAACTGACTAGTGAGGTTTGTTGGAAAACATGATGATCTGTGTTTATGCTTTAGAGAAGTGGTAATTACGTTGGGCTCTTGAGATAGCTCCTTGTACATTAAACAGAAATGCATCACTAACTGTTTAGATATTTCTGTGTAAACTAAACAGAAAACTTATACTGGAACCCAGGGTCTTAAGTGCTAATTGCTTGGTAAAAGGCACACTTTAGTCACTTCTTCATTTCACACTTCATTATTCCAAAGTGACTGAGCACTTCTTTAGAACTAGAAGCTTCATTTCCTACCTAGTGTAATATACAAATAGTTGCCCAGAGAGAAACCTCGCCTTCAGTTTGAAAGCAGAAAATGACATTATAGAAAAGACAGTTTATTGTAACAAAGGATGAGACTGTGGCTTGACATAGGTTTCAAAGCTAGTAATGACTTATCCATTTTTTTTAAACTGTGATTTTAGAAAATGTTGCAAGTATTGCTACTGTTGAAGATCGATTGATTTGAAGATTTTTTTTTTCCATCAGAGACTTGTTGGAAGAAAAGTCCTTTTGGGCTGTTGTTTGCAATTTAATAAGAATGGCAACCCACAAAACTATGCCTTCTTATTTCCCCAGATTTAGAAAGGAATTACAAAGGCAAATTATGTTTGTTTTGTTAAATGATATACAGAACATATGTCCAGATCAATAAAGTCCAGTGCATACACGATAGGATCTACAAGACTGATTATAGAGATGGAAAAATAATTTATCAGACAAATACATACACATTAGGGGGTGTAAAGAAAGGGTGGTTTATTGAGATATATTGCAAAGGGTATACTGGGCAAGCTCCTGGACAGAGAAAATCTAGTGTTCAGATGGAGAAGTTCTTTTTGTAGCATTCAAAAGAAAGTGGCTAGATCTTATTGGATGATCCATCTGTGTGTCATATCTAGAAAACTAGTGGACATTTCCTTAATTTGCTAAAAAATAAATTATGTTTTTGATTTTTGAACCTAGCCCTTAACAGCCGAGCTATCTCTCCAGCTCAGCTGTTCTTTCTCCTTAAGGTTGGTTACCCATATTAAGACATCATGAGTTACTAGGAGCCAGACTCTGGATGCTTTGCTCTAAGACAGAGTGTAACTAGGGCTGACTATGGTTAAAACTGACAAGATAACAGTCCTGCTTGTAGACAACGACTTTTTTCTGAGCTCCACCTGCTGTAATGTTAGAATGGCTCAGCAGTGGTCTTTATCCAACAACAGCATCCAGCCAGTCTATGCATCTTATAGGCATGAGGTTTTAAACCACCAGAGTTCCCTAACTGTTTACATCTTGGAAACCAAAAATATCTCAGTAACTTTTCAAAAATTCAACTATGATATATAATTGTATGCACAGACGGACTTCCCTGTTTCTTCCTGGCCACACACCCTGACTCAGGTCCTAGTTCAATCCTTCCACAGGGCTCCTTGTGCCAAACTTTAGTTTTCTCTGCAATCATATTTTCTCCCTTTCCTCTGCAGATAAAGGTATAGCAATGGCAGGAATGCTTTAACCATAAATGAGGACCAGGAAGGGATCGAGAACAGTGAAGAAAGCTGCTAGAGCTTCTAGAACCATTAGAATCACTGCTACACAAACCTACTGTGATCTTACATGTATTCACAGCAATATAAGAGAAAGGAAGCTATAATGTTAAGGCAGAAGCAGCTGTTAAAGGTCCAGATTTATCACATGTATGTATGTATGTATGTATGCATGTACGTATTCATGTATATAAGTATGTATGTATCTTAAGCAGTTACTCTCTGTGTTTCCATCTCACACAATCTTAGGTTGATTAAAAGCTACTAAGATTTAGATATACAATAATTCCTATGTAGAAAGGGTATCCCATCATCTTCACATTGGAGCTCTGCCAAAGCACAACAATAAAAAGCAGCTTTGAAAATGTCATAGATCTCTCTGACATACAATTGCAAAGAATCTGTGTTGAACTGCTAACCATTCAAAACGAATTAATGAATAAGTCACTCAATTACTTGCTTGTTTTAGAGATAGGGCCTCACGTAGATAGGGCCTACATTAGCCTCAAACTTGCTCAAGGCTGGCCTTGAACTCCAGATTTTCCTGTATCCACTTTCTGAGTGCTGGAATTACATGTGGGCATGACTGTATGGCTATACACCACTCTCATGTGGTTGGCAGAGTGCATAAATGGATAGACAGTTAATATGTGTACTTAAAATAAGTTTAAAAGTGAAAATAGCCAGGCATGGTGACAAAACACTATAATCCCAGCTGAAGGATAATTCAGCTGAAGGCTGAAGGATGGCTATAAGAAGAGGTTAAGGCCAGATTGGTACATTCCACAAACCAACCAGCAAATGGAGACAGAGGCACAAAACTATTTTCATATGTGGCAGGTGGTAAAGCAGGACCATTGAGAGAACCAGCACAGTCAAAATGGCATCACACCATGAACATGAAAGGAACCTCAGAGGAGCCTGAAGTTGACAAGCAGGAGACTCAGAAATGACTGAGTTCACTGGTTTCTAGAGAGAAAAGGATGTGGGGTGACAGTGCACTCTCCAGGGAAAAGGCACAGGAGTATATGAGTGGGAACCAATAGATATGCTGTTATGAACATATCAAAGATTGTCTTAGAAGGCCTGTGTGGAGACACCAGCTAGAATTCACATCCCTGGCAAAATAGGCTTCTGTGGAGTAAATACAGGACACAGGCAATGTAGGGGGGGAAGGCCTCAGATAGTATAAGATTACTAAAAGATAAAAACACTTAGGACTTTCCTTTTAATATATCCAGACTACAGGTTATACCAATGATGACTACAGTACAATTCATAGATTATTGGTCTACCAAACTTTACATTAGGATAATTTACTTTGTACATTTAAATTAGAGAAGTCATGTGGCAATTCAAGTAGAAGGAAGACTAAAACCCCCAAATCAAGTTGGGCACAACCCCAGGAAAGATAACCAGGAGCTTGCCAAGGAGCAAGCAAATGATGACAGTTACTTCATGACGGTATACTAAAATCTTATGGATGTGAACAGAGAACAACCCAGCTAAGAATGGCTAGAAGCTGTGCCATAACAAGCAGCAGCCATTTTTGCAGCTAAGCAAAGCAAATATAGGACCAACTCTTCTCCTAATTTATGGATGCTCTCCCAGGCAGAAAAGTGCTAGGTCTTGACCTTTCAAAATTCTAATCTATTAAGAATAATTTTCTACATACAGAGGGAAAATTATGTGTGTGAGGGTAGTATTAAAATTTTTAAAGCTTCATTGCTTCATTTTCTCAGTGAAAATAAACTACTTCTACATCCCATATATAAAAAAATCCTCAGATACCAAAGCTGTGTTCTGAAGATGAAGGAACACCATTCTCCTGTAAATTCAGCAACAGAACTGGGGAATGTCAGGACATGAAGGCCTGACTGATCCAATAGAGGGGAGGAGGAAGAAGAGGGATAAAAGAGAGAGAGAGGGGAGAAAAGGAAGGAGGAAGGGAGGAAGACAGAAGGAAGGAAAGAGAGAGAGAAAGACAGAGATTGAGTGAGTGATTCAAGAAAAGTTTTCAGCCAGATGTGTTGATGGACCTGTGATTGGCGTTAAGATAAACTGAGTAAATCTTGAAGCCTTTTTGACTACTCAATGAGTTTTTCAATGCTAATACTATAGGTATGCTCAGGAGAGAAACAAATATTTTAAAATATTATGCTCGGAGAGCTATATTAAAATGTACTACTTTTAATTACTGACCTCTATTTCCCTATGCTTATTTTTTTTAAATAAAAAAGTCATTTCTTAACTCAATGATTGAAAGACAAGAGTAATAAAAATCACAAAACCCTTCTAAAAGGGCTGCCTTGCCTCAGTTCCCACACACACACATTCAGTGTCTTCTTTTCCTTCCAGGAACCCTCTTCCTCTTGTCATTTACACAAAGTCTGTTAGGTCTTAATGCTGTCTGTGATGCTAGAAACCTCCAGAGTTGCTAACTCAATGCTACCTTTCCAAGGGAATACATAGGTTTTCATCATATATTTGTTAAATAATAAAGTCTTTAAGAGTCCCACACAACTCATTAATTATAGTTCTGAATCATGTAATAAGCATAAGGAAGATATTTTTGAATAATGAGGGCTTTCCTTCTTTTCTTTAACTGCATAATTTTAGCAGCCGCCTCCTCCACCTACTTCTAAGACCACGCCTACATTTGTATTTCCTTAGAAGGGAAGAAATATTTACCTATTAGACAGTGTGCTGCTTTCCACATGGTAAGGTTTCCTCTTTGTTGACCTTGAAGGAGACCTGTCCAAAAGTCTCTGGGTTTGAAATGTAGGATGATTCAAGCACTGCTCTGTCAAGTATCTGTCAGCTGGGTCCAACTTCAGTAAATTCTTGAGAAATAAAAGTTTTGGAAGGGAAAGAACAAAGTTGAATTTAAACTCTACTAAAAAACTTACCTTTACTTCCTAGAAAAGAAATACTTGGTCACTGCAAAATACCTAGCAACAATAGCTCACAGAAAAAAAAATAAACATCAAAATCACCATTGGGGGTGGCTTGATGGAGGGGACTGGGGATGGGAACAGGGAGGAATCAGGTTGGGAGAGGATGGAGGAGAGAGTAATGGGAGAGACAACTGGATTTGGGAGATATCTCTGGAACCTAAGGAAATGGAAACTTTTAGGGACTTAGAAGGTTGACTCTTAGCAGTGGACTATTTCCTGTAACCAGGCAAGACTTCCAATGGAGGGACTGGGATACCAACCCAGACACAAAACCTTAGACCCACAATCTGTACTCCCTTCTGTATCATTTATCCTGTGTAGTCATAAATGATAGAGCAGAATTTGAGGGAAGAGCCAAACAATGATTGGTCCAGCTTGAGAAGGAGAGGATAGAGGAAACATCAGTAAGGGATATAAAGTAAATAAGAAAACGCCCACAATCTCACAATTATAGTCTTCTTGGTAACAGTGTCAGGGCTTGGCTCTGTTTGTGAATACCATATGTCGTCTTTCTTCTATAATACCTGGCTCATGATATATACATGTTTTTATATCCCATTCTTTTCACTTTATGAAAACACTTTTGCAATTTAACTTAAGTATTTAGAATCCTTTTTATAAAGGGGTTAGGGATTTAGCTCAGTGGTAGAGTGCTTGCCTAGCAAGAACAAGGCCCTGGGTTCAGTCCTCAGCTCCAGAAAAAAAAAAAAGAAAAAACCTTTTAATAAGCATGTATTTGCATTCTTCATCTTCATACCATCTTCAAAATACCCAGTTATTCTATCTAGAGACAGCACAGTCACCAGTTCCCCATGCATTCTTTATGAGGCATATCCTTCATATACTTTCATCTGATTCTTCTCATATTACCCCAACAGTAGTAAGCACATAACTGCATGTACTTAGTTTCCCTTCCACTTAGCATATAATGCTGAGATCATTCCATATAAGTACAGAGCTTTAAGTTTGTGTGGATACTTTATATGCTGTTTTCAGAAATTCCCAAATGACAAATATTCATTGTTTCCTTTTTCTGAACAGTGTGGAAACACACCATCTTATAATACTTTTGGAAAAGGAAGGGGACTGAAGGCAAGGCCTTATGCATATTAAGCAAGTGCATTATAACTACCCTGCATCTCCAGAGTTTACCGCAAGGCTTTAAATGATTGCAAAGAGTTGATTACGATTTACTTAGCAAGTATCCTACTACTAGACATTTTCCTGACAGCCACTTTTCACCATTATGATTAATGCTATGACAAAAACACTTGAAGTCTAATGGATTCTTAAGTGTGGTACTGGTAGGTATGTAGAGCATCGAAGAGTCTTTTTATCCATGCTGTTAAATTATCTCTTAGGAAGGTTATCTCAAATTATACTCGTGTCAAGAAGCACATGAGTCTATCAATTTCTAGGTACCCTCATCGACCACAGGCATTCTTATTCTTAGTAGTTGCAAATCAGATATTTAAAGGATGTATCTCACATCTGTATGTATGTATGTATGTATGTATGTATGTATGTATCATAAATATGTATGTATGTGTACGTACGTATGTATGTGCACCATACGTGTAGTTGCCCTCCAAGGCTGGAATAGGACATGAATCCCCTGGAACTGGAATTACATGTAGTTGTGAACCTCCAGTATGGTTGCTGGGAACCAGACATGGGTCCACTGCGAGAGCAGTAAGTGCCTTTAATCACTGAGTTACTGCTCCAGCCCCTCTTACAAATGTTCATCTCTTATCTTTGATTGTTAGCAATGCTGAACACTTTTTTTTCTTTTTAATTTTTTCTCAAATCAAAATTAATTCACACAGGGGTATAAACACAGAAAGGCAGGATGTGGGGAAGGGAATGACACTAGAGTGTGGGTGTTCAGTGGGAATACAGATATCTTCAGAACCGGGTATCGGCTGGGTGAAGGTTCAGGGGACAGGTCACTATGACTCTGCCTATGACTCGCTTGTCCTTATCTACGTTGGTATTGTCTGCCAAGGCTACCTATTTACAAGGTCTAGGACTACTCCAGGCTTATAAATTTCCACAAAAGCTGCCTGTTGACATTAGCTTATAGCCATCTGTTTCAATGTTTTTCCACTGAGACCCAAGACTTGGTGTTAGTATACATGTATGACAGGCCTATTGCTGATTTTAGGCCTATGGCTGATTTTAGGCCTACAGTGTGTAAGCAGGGCTGCCCCTGACATCTCCTCCCTTCTCTAAGTATAGAAGGGCTGTGGCAATTCTAAACTTGGGAAGGCAGGGATAGAGGCCTGACCTCCAGTATTTGAAGGGGACCTTGTAATGGCTCCAGTCCCCCTGTCATTGTCCATTGAGGCATGAGGGCCATACCCGTCCCGATGTCTTTTTCCTGGAGAGGGGATACTTTTGACATCAACCCCTATGCAGTCAGGCTTGTCCCTCAGGAAACCCAGAGAGATATTTTTATCTTTTATTTATATTCCCTTGCAGTGCTTAGCCCTGCAGCCTAAGCAAGAATTCAGATCATCAGTCAGAGGGGGTTCTGGGTGGCCCCTCTCTGCTTGCTCTAGGGGCAGAAGTCCCCTCTTTTAGGTTGGGTGGAGATGGGTTTTGGAAACACCCTGTATAAAGTAACAGCCTCATCTTGAGTCTCGTGGTCCTCCATAGCTAACTTATGATAATGTATCTGAGTAGGTTTTGCTACCAAATTATTTATCTGTTGTTTCACAGAGTTAGTCCACCTATTTGAGAGCCAGGGACCAGCAGAAATAAGCAAAAAGAACCCAAATAATGGTCCCAAGATGGGAGGAAATAGGGTTGACAAGCTTGGAGAGGCTGAAAACCAATTCTTGTACCAGCATTCATCTGTCTCTTTCTCTCTCTGATTTTTCTTAGGCTTCACTACCTATTTCATGCTCTCTTTAACCCTCCTTGTCTTGTCTATGTAAAGGCAACCTTCTTCTTTGAGGGTTGTACAATGCTGAACACTTTTACATGTTTCCTGGTTACTTATGTATTCTCTGCAATCCTTTTCATGTTTTCGCATCTATCCTTACTTGTTTCTAAGTGCTCTTCTCTTTGTTCATTAAAGCACTCACCCTATTTTTTATGTTGAATGTATTAGCATTTTCACAACTGAACTATTTTCACCTAAAATTGTTTATCTTTAGTAACTGGACAGGGTATTTGATTTTGACTTATAAGTTGATCAAATATGTAAAAAAAATCAATAACCAACATACCCCAACATGACATAAAGGTCTGCAATTCACTTTTCTAGGTGTTTGGTTTTTTCTCTCAGAAAAAGGAAGAAGGGTAGAATTCCACTATTCACAAATTCATTTCTAGTTCAGTTTGGTCTTATCCATAATTAATATCATTAGTAAAGTAGTAAGAGCAAATTTGTTTCCAATAAGCCAGACTTCAATTTCAATCTAGCACCACAGAACATTTCAATTCTGGCCCTACCATATACTGACATATTCATTTTTATCCAAAGACTCTAATTATTGAAATTCAACCACTAATTACATGTGGATTCATATCCATATTAATTCAGACACAATTGCAAACTTATCTCAATTCTTTTTTCTCCTTATTATAGAACAAAAACTGTGACAACTTTAGTTAGTAGTTCCAACAGCTACCATTAAAATGGGTTAAAAATATAAGATGTGCCGGGCGGTGGTGGCGCACGCCTTTAATTCCAGCACTTGGGAGGCAGAGGCAGGCGGATTTCTGAGTTTGAGAGTTCGAGGCTAGCCTGGTCTACAGAGTGAGTTCCAGGACAGCCAGGGCTACACAGAGAAACCCTGTGTCGAAAAAACCAAACCAAAAAAAAAAAATATAAGATGCTCAATAAAAAGGAAATTCGAACCCCAAGAAATTTTTTAAAAAAAAATTCAAGGCACCCATGACCTTTCAGGAGGGGTTGTTTTAACTTATTTGATACCATGCAGAAGTCACTGCAATAAAATCATTTATATGTTATGAATACAAATGGTCGTTTTCAAATTACTATAAAGGACGAAGTCCTTTTGAACAAAGTATGAAATTTATCTAGCTAACAGTTTTTAAAGTGTAGCATGAAGGGTATGATTTTTTAAAAACAAAAGTAAAGCAAATAGAACTATTGTAGCTACTTTTTAAATTATTAAGGGCACAGGCATATATTAATCCTAGTGGTTGTTTTCTCTCTACTGAAATGGTAGCTATAAAGTGGTACAAGATGAGATGAATGCTTTATATTAAATGTGGACACAATTATCAACATACATTTAGGGAGCAGCAAAGAGACTAAAAGGACAATGGAGGTTTTTCATTTTAAAAATTCATCTTCAAAATCAGATAAAAGAATGGTTATATATACATATATATCCATATATATCCATATATGTATAATTCAACAATAATCAGGTAATATTAATCAGTGACAGAAATAAAAATTATGGTTTCTGAAGGACACAAAGTGGGCTAGGATAGTAAGACCTAGGAAGAATCCAAAGGAGGCTTCTAAGTTATTAACTATGTTTCTATGTCTCAATCTAGGTAAGGTAACAAAAAATGCTTATATTATAAAAACTGAGAGATTTAGACATAATTTGAATACTTTTGACTATATTCATGTGTGTGTGTGTATGTGTGTGTGTGTGTGTGTGTGTGCACGTGCACACATGGGTGTTTTGCATGAATATATGTCTGCACATTGTATGTGTACAAGGGCCTACAGTGGTCAGAAGAGAACATCCAATTCTCCAGAACTGGAGTTAAAGATGCTTGTGAGCTGCCATGTGGATGCTGGAAATTGAACCTAGGTCCTCTAGAAGAGCAGCCAGTGAGTACACTGGGCCATCTCTCTAGGCCCCCAAGTTTGCATATCAATGAAAATATTTGCTTACTTTTAAAGAACAGCAGCAATAAACATATAAAATAATAGGAATTATAATGTTTGTTTTCCAAGCCTTTTCTCCCTCCAAAACCTCCATCTAGCCCTCTCCACTCCCCTTCAATGTCATGGCCCCTTTTTCTCATTCACCATCATTGCGTTTTTAACTAAAGAAAAAAAAAACACAAAAAATAGGAAACATAAAGTTGTGTTTAATTCTATTTTCTACTCTGTTCTATTTATATTTATATCTATATCTATTTATATTTTTAAAAATTACTAAATGAGTAAGGCCCAGATTAAGTATTGACTACATGAAAGAAGGCACTAGCAAAACCCAACTGATTTACCTAATAATTTCTGTCTAATTAAACCAAAAGAGTGTTGAGGGTTCATTAAAAAAATAGTTCTCAATCTGTGTTAATAACATCAGTGCTTCATTAAGATTTTCATACAACATATTACTTGATATTTAATTAAATCAGGGAAATGTCGAGGCAGAAGTGCTTTCCTGTGAGATTTCTGAAATCTCACAGTATCTTTCCCTAATGTCAGAGACCCTCCTCCATACCTATTTACCCTGTTCCGTGGGACACAGGTGAACATATCCTAAAACACAGCAAAGGTTTAAGAATGCAGCTCAGTAAACTTGCCACTGTGCTAAGTCTATCTTTTAAACTTTCTACACACTGTATAGCCTATATGCAGAAGACAGCTGAATGAATGGGCATAAAGCAAAACTAATCCATAAGCAAGCATTGATCTTCTATTCTGAAACAATCAATGCATGCCTGCACATTTATTTCCTGAAATGAAAACTGAAAAGATATAAAATAAAATAGTCTTCACTCAAGGGACCAGTGTCTGCCAAGGTAGAGAATCTTTGTTTACTTGCTTATTTTTTAGACGGTCTTTGTACCTCAAGCTACCCTCAAAGTTAGAGCAGTTCTCCTGTTTCAGCCTCTCAAATACTGACATTATAAGCATGTGTCACCATGCCCAGCAAAAAAAAAATCTTTAATAAAAATTTTTTGAGGCTAGAAAGATAACTCAGCAGTTAAAGCAGAAAACCAGAGAACCTGGGTTCAATTCCCAGCACACACATGATAGCTTACAACAGCCAGTAACTCTGGTTTCAGGAGACTTGATGCCTTCTTTTGGCTTCCATGGGCGGCATTGTATGACATGGTGTACAGGCAGACACGCAGACACGCAGACAAAAGCACTCATATATAAAAAAATTAAATATTTTACAAAAAGAATTGAAGGGATGCTTTTAGTAGTCTGGAGTAGGATATCTTTTGACAGAAAGGCTAGCATGAGGATGAACACTCAGGCCATGATGTCAGAGATGATACTGATGCATCTAAAGAAAAGTCAGAAACAGCAACCTGCCTTGTGAAGAAGAGGCATAGTCAGATGACAAAAAAACAAAAAACAAAAAAACAAAACAACACAAGATTCACTGATTCAAACTCTATAGATGCTATAGAGTCAATGTTGTATAGAAATAATTATACAAGCTTTTGTCTTATAACATTCACTTTACGATTTGTTTTAAAACCTATGCCTGAGTAGTTCTTGAGTGCCAACAGATATTCATTATTCTGCGCATTTTAGGAAAGTAATTTAGGGATTACATGCTCCTCTCTAGATGGTCAGAGACAACACCAGATTCCTGTTGCAATTATAAACAAATTACATGGCTTTTAACATGACATACTACCCATTAATCATCTACTAAGACAACATTTAATTCATAAAAGCATGCTAAGAAGTATGCAGAGGAGCATCCATAAACCAAAGGACCTTTTTTTTTTTTTTAACAAGTATACTTTTCTTACCTTCATTAGGTCAAGTAAAACACTATTTAAAATTCCAAGGTATCTTCTCTCTAATGACTGAGGATGATTAACAGCTGGAAACTGTAAGGACAACAGAACATGAATGTTAGCGTTTAAGGAAGGATATGTGTACATATGCTTGTGAGGGTTACACAAGGCAACATCTGGACAGAAACCATTGCCCTAGTGTCAATCCAAGTCAAATTACTATTTATATATTACTTTTGGTGTCTATATATTTTTGGTTATGAATTAATAAGACTATGTATTAAATACTGGGAAATGATACCTAAAGCTAGATAGAGAACAATGAAGTATGTAAAATGAATAAAAGTCTGAGCCTAGATAATCTTGAATCTTGTCTGCTTACACAACTTGCTTCTGAAATAATTTATAGACAAATACTGCCAGACTGAAGAACTAACAGAAGGGTCATGATATGATATTATATAAAAATGTCTTAGCTTTTCTATAAGAATGTATAACTTACTCCTGAAATAAAAGAGGAAAAAGGGCAGCAAGAGCCCAGAACCTCAAAGACTCTATTTGAAATAGTGAATTTAGGCATTTGTTCTATTATTGCTTTTAATATATTCTACTAATGATCTGCTTTTAAAATCTTAAAGTTGTAACCTAGGGCAAACATAGGCACTCAGACCAACAAATTCATTTTTAAATAAAGAAAGAGGGGTTGAAGCTGATTTTGATGTTGCATCCTTCTGCTAACCCATATTTGACAGCATCTTGAGTACAACTGAAGCATTGAGTAAGATACTTGCAGGACACATTCACTTACACACGTTCTAAATGTTGAGTGCTAGTTGCTTGTAATACATATTTCTTTTATGCTAACACAGAAACATTTCAAAGTATGGAAATTCTTAAATATGCTAAATTAAAAGTACTGGAGGACTAATTATGTAGTAACACTAAACCAGATACTAATAAATACTTGTGCTACCACCCCAACATTATATTCTGTAGGGCAAGAGACAAATTTGAGGAATTTGTTGTCTTGTTGAAAAGGAATTAATGAACTGTGCTTCTGCAAATGAGAAGCTAAAGTCTGGAAAGGTGGCACTCAAGAGGATAAGGCAGGAAGGGTTTGGGGATGAGGACATAGCCAGACTCTGTGGTTATAGAAGAACCTGTAGGTATCTTGAATTCAACTATGAAAGAAAACCAGAGATGTAATGCTGTATTTTAAGGCATTTTAAGTATTATTATCCTTACATTATAGAGATAAGGAAAATGATCAGAAAGTTCAAATAACTGGTTCAAAGAAAGCTACATAATCAAGGAGCAGAAGCACTATTTTGCATCTAAGTCTGTGATCCAAACACACACTCTTTCCAAAACAAAGTACTTCCCCCAAGGGAGCTGCAGAAGTGCTTTCTGATGTTACTGAAGCATTAACTATCAGCGTAAAGGGAGTGACACCTGTCATGCCATGATAAAAGATCCTCCACCAATCAATTTTAATTAAGACTTTGTTTCTAACGTATATATCAGTGTCTCAACCTGTGGATCACAACCCCCTTGGGGATTGGATAACCCTTTTATAGAGGTCATATATCAGATATCCTTATCAGATATTAACATTACGATTCATCACAGTAACAAAATTTCAGTTATGAAGTAGCAACAACAATAATTTTATGGTTCGGGGTCACCATAACACAAGGAACTGTATTAAAAGGCCACAGCTTTAGGAAGGCTGAGAACCACTGTTTTATATTATCATATTACATAGACTTTTCTTTCTTCAGGAACAACATTTTATTGAAGAGAAAGTTAATCCTGAAAGTTAAAAGCTCTTAGAAAGATCATAATAAACAAAATCAATCAGGACAGGGAGTTTGCTGTGAGTTTGTGTCTCTTAGGAATGTCAGAAGCTACACGCATAAACTCTCACCAACACAACTGACCATCCAAACATAAGGTGAACAAGGAGGGCACCAATAGACATGCTAATTTGGACCTGAAAAGCTCATATCACCTCAACTCTGCACAAGGAACTATAAGCAACTAAGGAACGCTGAGAGCAGGAGAAATAGTTTTTCCCAGGCAAGCACACATCAATCAGTTATCTAATACCTAATAGCCAGTCCTGAAAACATACATACATACATACAACTAACAATATATAGACTGAGCAGGTTATACATTGAATATTTATTAGCTGGGCAGTGGTCTCGAACACCTCCAATCTCAGAGCTTGGGAGGCAGAGGCAGGCAGATCTCTGGGTTCAAGGACAACCTGGTCTACAGACTGAGTTTCAGGACTACACAGAGAAAACCTGCTTGAAAAGCAGAGAGAGGGAGAGGAGGGGAGGGGAGGAAGGGAAGGGAGAGCACAGAAGGACACCTACATGGGAGGGTTTGGAGGGAAAAAAGGGGAGGAATAAATAATGTAATTACATTATAATTTAAAAACATATGAAAAAAATTAAAAAATGACCAGGCAAACTCTTAACTTAAAAAAAAAAAGTACATGCTCTTGAATGAAATGCTATTCTATTGTGAGATATTTCAGCAAAGAGCCAAAGCTGAGGCACATAATTTTAAACTATATCCTAGGTTTTTTTACTTCCTTAATCGTTTGGCTAATATAACATGACGTGAGTATGTCTTTACTGAACACTAGCTCTATACTATGCCCTGGTCTGGGCATTTTGTTTCTTTTCAGTGCTAGGGACAGACTTGGGCTGTACACATGCTAGGCAAGCATTCTCCTTTGCAGACATCCTCTGGCCTTTTGGGTAGTTCACACAGATCAGTTCATCTTCATCATTGATCACCATTTCACACGTGGAGAAATTAGAGACCCCAAAGAATGAAACAGCTTCCAAAAGTTATTGAAATAGTAAATATGGGGACTGTGATGGCCTACTTCCACTATGAAACATTGATAATTATTTTTCCAAATAATGAATATTAGCACAATAGCATATTGTGAGTTTTTCAGTTTGTATACGAGCAAGTGCAAATATACATCATGCAGAATTAGTTACTTGTTTTCTCATGGTTTGCAGTAAATGCAGTTCATGGGCAATATGTGCTGAGCTGTCTGTTACAAACATTCTCAAAATATATCATAATGGAAGACTATTCCTTCAAAAGACATTGTTAAGCCTCTAAAGAGACCACATTAATTTGGTTAAGACACTATGAACACTTCAGACTAAAACATAAACATAGGGAAGTCTATAAAAATCAAACTGTTCTGGGAGTAACAATTTCCCTGAAGGATATTTATACACAGAGCTGTCTCATGTTGTCTAGCGTTTTATAGATATCAGTGATCGGTGAAGATGTTTGTGAACAAACAGGACCACAGACAAGAAAAAAAACTATTTTTTGGGGGGGTCCTCTACATTTGAATGTGGCCTCTAATTCAAGTACAATTTATTCTTTAAAGAACTATCTTAAAATTCAAATCCTCCCTAAAGCTGTTCTACTGAAACACCAGATATGATTTCTAACTTTCAGGAATGGGTGATATGCTCTTGGTCTAAATCACAATGAAATATGCTCAAACTGTATTTCAAAAATGAAATACAGTGTAGTACACTATGCTTTCCTAAAAATTGATAGTTGTCCAATTACTTCAGTATGAAATTATTTTTGTGTTTTCTTCTAGTAGCTTTTTTGTTTCATTTTCCTCGATGAAATTCTCACATCTATGTGTCATAAGCATGGCCAATAATATCTGCACTTCAAATGTTGGAACAATAGAGTCAGGAGGTCAAGGCAGCCTAGGGTATATAGAGTTCCCAGCTCACTCTAGCAACTTAGTAAAACCCTATCTCCAAAAATAAAAACCAAAAATCTAGCATCTATGAAGAACTAAAAAAACACTAAGAACCCAAACTCCAGATCATTCAATCAACAAATGGATAAATGAATTGAGTACATTTCTCAAAAGAAGATATACAAAAAGCTAGTAAATATTTGAAAAAAAAGTTAAACAACCTTTAGCCATGAGGGAATTGCCAATTAAAACTGCCTTGAAATTCTATCTTAACCCCAGTCAAAATTAAGGAAACATCAGTAAATGCTAGTGAGAATGCGGGGAAAGAAAAATCCATATTCACTGCTAATAGGAATGTAAACTCATGCAGCTCCTATAGATATTAGTATGATGTTCTTCAAAAAAGGCAGAACAGAACTATCATCTGATCTACTACCAGCTATATCACTTTTGGGTATCTGCCCAAAAGGAATTGACAATGACAAACTTACTCAATGACAATTGACTTACTCAAGGTCTGGACAGAGGGGAAGATGAGACGAGCCAATGTAGTGGGCAAAGAAAGAATATATCACATGCTTTATCTCAGATGCAGTATCTAGATGTGTGTGTGTGTGTGTGTGTGTGTGTGTGTGTGTGTGTGTGTAAGAGAGAGCAAGACAGAGAGACAGAATAACACACAGACACACACACAGACACACACACACACACAGACACACACACACAGACACAGACACACACACACACACACACACACACACATACACGGGGGAGGGAAGGAACATTTTTATTTTTAGGGGGATGTCAAAGGGGCCAGCAAGAGAGGGGAGAAGGATGTGGGAGGGCTGTGAATAAAAGCAAGATAAAATGATATACATATATGAATGTAATGAAAATTATTTTATATGCTAACTAAAAGCATAGAAAACAAAGTGGGTGTATAAAGAAAAGACAAGGTCTTAATTTCTCAGTTGGTTTCTAAGCCATTGAGTAGGTCTAGAAATGTCAAAATTTGCTCACCATTCAGATTCAGCAGCATAGACCTAACCAGGCCTGTAATAACTAACTAGCAGACCAAGTTTAATGGCATTACGATCCTGCAGTCAACTATTTATTCAACACTACACAACCGAGCAGATACCATTCTAAGTGTGCTAAGAAGAGAGTAGAAGACACATATCAGGCCAAACAAATGGTGGCCTGAGAACACAGAACAGAGATCAGGACAAGTGATGCTGAGGCCTGAAGGTCTTTAATGCTACCCTAAATAGTTTAAACTTTATCAGAAATCAGAATGTTTTAAGTAAAAGGGAGACAGATTTAAATGTGTGGTTTGAGAGAAAGTTCAAGAGATCAGCTTGAAGCTAACTCACAGCTCAAGTAAGGCTGATGGGGTGAAAGAGGCATTAGAGGTGGCGAGAAAGGCAATGCAGTTGAACTTGACGGTTAAGAGTCAACTGTCTAACTTGACAGACATCTAGAATTTCCTGGGAAAGGGGCTTCTGAGCATATCTGTGCAGGTTATCTTGATTATCTTAACTGATGTGGAAAGATCCACCTTCTATTCCTAGGCTCTAAAACACGGAGAAAGGCAATTAAGCAATACTTTGTCTCTCTCTGCTTCTTGACTGAAGATGCAACATGACCAATTATTCCCTACCATGATAGACTGCAATCAAAACTATGAGCCAAAACAAACCCTCTCTTCCTTATATTTCCTTTCTTGGGGTATTTCATCAAAGTAATGGGAAAATCAACCAAGACAATATATATTAGCTTTTATGTTTAATGTTGTAGATGCATTGTCTGTCCTTGTCAATTTCTGTCCTTTGGAAACTTATGAGCTAGAAGAGGAAACTCTGACATTGATAAAGAACAATTTAACAAATATATCAAATAATTCAGTGTTAAGTGGGACAAGAAGGGTATTATAGGGGAAAGAAGGAGATGTATGGAAAATCATCAAAGAGAGGAGATTCTCTTTGGGTTGATACAAGGAGAGGCCATGCAAGGTAAGAATGCTCCCAGGAGAGGAAACCATCCGTCCTAAGTTCAGAAAGTACGAAAACCTTGGGATGCCTATAGAAATCAAATAACAAGTAATCTGGAGGGAGGCAAATGGAGACAATTACGAGACAAGGTCAGGTAACAAAAGGGTCCCAACCATGCAGGGACTCACAGGCTACGGCAAGAAGCATGGAACAATTCTCAGTGAAACAAAAATTCAGCAATTATCACTACCTTTATTTTACTTATGAATATGTTTGGCTTTCTGTTAGACCAAGAGCAAGTTCTATTTGTTGCCACATTTTCAGCATCTAGGATGAGAAATGTTCCATAACTGTAAAATTAACTTGTTGAATTACATGCTATTTATAACCCAATCAATGGTTGTTGTATGGCTAATAGAAGAAAAGATAAAAGGAGAAAAACAAGTCTGAAGCAACTTAGGCACATTTGGAAGAGGATGTGAGAGAAAGGAGAGGGAGGAATGAAAAACTATGTGCACCTCAGTCCGTTCATTTCTTCCAAGTGGGCTGAGCTAAGCAGGAGCTGGGACTGTGTTGCACATGCGCATGTGAGCAGTAGTGCTCTCAAACAGAAGCTAACTAAGATCCAGAAAGTCAAAGATAAAAACCAAAGGGCTTTGCAAATGGCAAGGTAACACTGTGAATTTGTCATACTGTTAGTCGATGGTTGCTAAGGGAAGAAAAGTCATTTTCCTTTGGGGACATAGATGCTGGTAGGTCACTCATACATACATGGGGAGCATTAACTGGACCCAGGGTTATTAATAACAAGGATAAAAATAATCGAGGACAGGAAGTTTAGAGGAAGGTGAGGTGGGGGAACCCTAGAGAGATCAGGAGAGAGGTAATGGTGGTTGGAAGTGATTGAAATGTATTGTATGAATATACAACATTTTCAAGGAAAAAATAGATTTTAAAAAGATAAGAACATAGTTTGAGAATCATATATTTGCATTGGAAAAGAAAATAAAAGATGGGATAATGAAATTATTTAATAGCTTCTACAATGACTACAAATTGACACGTTGGCTCAAAACTTAAAAAGCTGCTTTTGTGGGTAGATGGAAATAAGGAGGACTCTATACATCATTCATCATTGCGGTGAGGTGCCTCTGGCAGCTATACACTCTTTATTTGGACAACGTTTATGATTTCAAAAATGCTTTTCATTATATTCTCAGCAAACAAGTATTACACAAAGGTAACAAGGCTTCTGACTTCTACAAAGATTTAATGGTTCACTGTCAATGCACAAGAAGTATCTGTGGAGCAGCCTCTCCGAATCTGCAGAATACAAGAATTCATGGCTGCCTTCAAGTCACCACAAACCAAGTCACCTAAGTAAACAGTGGCTACTCACACATTTCTATACTTTGGAGATGCTTAATAGTTTGAATAAAGAGTGTAAGATAAAGGTTTGGAATATAGTAATATACATGATAAAGTGATTTAAAAAAATAAACTTTACATCTTAGAAAAAAAGACATTAGCAGCTCTTACTTGAGAATTGTGACTATTTTTGTGAATTTCACAAATACTATATAAAAGTCAGAAATAAAATAATATAGTGAGGATTAAAAACACTGTGATGGGAAGGGAGGAGTGTGCAATGCATAGCTTAGGATTCTATGGTGCAATGAACAGCAAGTTAAATAGTGCCAGATTGATTCCATTTTGGATTTTAGCAAAGCCTCTTACCCGGAGCCCATGGAAACGAGGATTACTATAGAAGAGCTTCATCTGCTCAGATGGAAGTGGTCCTAGCACCTTCTGAATAGTAAAGAGTTGGTCAATTTCACTTTCTCCAGGAAATAAGGGCTGTCCATCACTAAGCTCTCCAAGAATACAGCCCACTGACCACATGTCCACTGACTTTCCATAGGGGGCTCTGCAAAGCAAAAGAAGAGATGGTCTTAGCAACTGAAGACACAAAATGCTTTAACAATCCCCAACTTATTTTGGACCAATTCATGACTTAAAACATGCATGTACTTAAGGAAAAAGTAAGACTGCAAATAAAGAATTAGAGTTATCCAAGCAAACATTCAGAACCCAAGTCCATAACCCACACTCATAAAGAAATCAATGTATATCTTAAACACGAATGGCTTTAATAAACCCTAATGTAGTGTACATATTGGATAAGAGCACCTCACTTAAGGAATGGAATGTTCCCAGGAAGTGTATTTTCAAATAATTATCCTTCTAGCTTGCTAAGTGTCAAAATGTATACCCATTTTTGAGCTTTAGTCTGGTAGAATGTGCCATTGCTTTGTGTACTTTAAACAAATACTGAATGTTATTTAACTTCTGATGCTTAGTATCACAATTTCCAACAGCTGAATTAATTATAACTATACATTATGTGAGGCATTCTGATACCTATTTCTCTCATATAGTGTTTTAATGTACTTAGGACTTTGTAGTTCTGGAACCTGAGTCAGTAGAGAGCTTTAGAGAGTCCGATACAAAGAGTCTGTTACAAATGGAAGCCATAAATGAAAAATCTAAGGCTCCCCCAAAGAGCCTTATAGCTCAGTACCTAAAGTCTAGAATAGAATTATTTATGACAGTTTATTAAACAAAAACTATATATACAGTTTCAAAAATAAATAATCCAAGCTATAAAAATGGAAAGCTGAAATAAAATATATGAAAAATAATCTCAAATGAAGTTCTAGAATGCCATTATGATAATAAAAATTTAAACTAAGCACTGTTAGCATACAGAATATATTTAGGTTAATGAGTTACTGCAACAATAACTCAGTATTTCATTCATCTCATTTCCTTCCCACAAAAAAAAAAATCTAAAACCACTTGGAAAGCCCATTTAGACATTTTCGGTAGCTTTCTGGGCAATGAAGCATACTGATTTTAAAAATATTTGAGATAAAAGAAAACTTGTCTTATGGTACTGGATTGGGAAACCTATAGAAAAACTTCACACATTCATGACAAGCTATTTTAATCCTATCATCTAATTTGAATATTTTATGCAGCTGAAACTATTTTTAGATATCAAAGACAAAATCCTTGGAATGTATAAACATGTAGACTCTTAATATAAAACCAAATATCAATCAATTTCAGTAAAATTTTTACACACATATATGGTACTTAAACTAGACCATGACAATCAGGTTAAGTTGGCTGTGCTGAGCTCTATTTTTGGCAACTGTCATACATATCTAAACATAACCTCAGTTTTCCAATGGGTACAATTAGAGAATAAATGTTCTCTAAAGATTCATAATATTTTCACAATACACTCCATGGAACTATTTTATAGGAAAAACATGTTTTACCCAGGGGGTGGGAGGTGGCATACAACTTTAATTCCAGCACTTGAGAGGCAGAAACATACAATCTCTGTGAGCTAGGGGCCAGCCTAAGTGAGTTCTGGGACAGCTAGAGCTGTTATGCAGTGAAACCCTGTCTCAAAAACAAACAAAACCAAAGCAAAAATATATTTTAAAGACTCCTTCTACCATACTTGGACTCTTGGTTGAAGTTCTAAGAATGATTTACTTCCTACTCATTTCTTCATTGGCAAATAGTATCCAGTAAATTCAAATGCCAAATCCCTCAAAAAATATAACAGCACAACAAATCTACAAAGATACTCAGGAGAAATGCATATAGAAAGAAAACCAACCCTAAGACCAAGATCAGAAATTAGAACAAGAAGCTGGGGAGATGGTTCAGTGAGTAAAGTATTTGCTATGTAAGCATGAGAACCTGAGTTTGAATCCCCAGGACCCACATAAAAATCTGGGTCTTAAGTATATCATATCATCAGCAAATAGAGATAGTTTGACTTCTTCTTTACAATTTATATCCCTCTGACCTCCTTTTGTTGTCTAATTGCTCTGGATAAGACTTCAAGTATTGTATTGAATAGGTAGGGAGAGAGTGGGCAGCCTTGTCTAGTACCTGATTTCAGTGAGATTGCTTCAAGTTTCTCTCCATTTAGTTTGATGTTAGCTACTGGTTGAGGCAGATGCTCACAGCCAACCACTGGACTGAGCACGGGGTCCGCAATGGAGGAGATAGGGGAAGGACTGAAGGAGCTGAAGGGGTTTGCAACCGCATAGGAAGAACAACAATATCAACCAAACAGACCCTCAGAGCTTCCAGAGACTAAACCACCAACCAAAGAATACATATGGAGGGACCTATGGCTCCAGCTGTATATGTAGCAGAGGGTAGCCTGATCTGGCATCAATGGGAGAAGAGGCCCTTGGTCCTGTAAAGGTTCGATGCCCCAGTGTAGGGGAATGCCAGGGCGGTGAGGCAAGAGTGGGTGGTTGAGTGGGAGAACACCTTCATAAAGCAGACAGAAGGGGGATGGGAAAACTGGGAAAGGGGATAACATTTGAAATGTAAATAAAGAAGATATCCAATAAAAAAAAAAAATCTGGGTCTTGCAGTGGATACTTGTAATGCCAGCACTGGGAAGCAGAGACAAAAGGATCCTGGAGGGCTTGCTGGCCAGCCAGTCTAGCCAACCAAATGAGCTTCAGGTTTGGCAAAAGACCCTATCTCAAAAATAGAAGGAGGACAACAGAGGAAGAAACCCAGTGTCAATATCTGATCTCTTCATATGCACTCATGGTGGTATGTGGGTGCACATGCATATACGTGCGTGTGCATGCGTGCGTGCGCGCGCACACACATACATACACACACAAATGAGTGCAGAAATCTAAAACTTGATCCATTTAAATGATGGTGACTAATCATAATTTATTTTGCAGGATAAAGCAAATTTTTGATTTAAGAGAATAATAGAGATTTTTAAAACATCAATAATTTGCATTGACTCCTGATTATCAATAAATCAAGAACTGCATCAGATGGTGGCTGGCAAACATTAGAAAATGAATACTTAACATCCAATAAACTTTCAATGGGTAATACATGTAGTCACTAGTGCTATTCAGAAGAACTACAGAAATTTACATTGCTATTACATAAAGGGTATCATATTCTCCCAGACATATGCATGTTACATAAGTGAAATGTAGAAAAACATACAATTTGTGTAGTTGTCATTATCAACACGACTACTTTTATTTGTTCATTTGAGTATGTTTTATTTCTTTGTTATTGGGTTCCAAGGAAGGAACTATGACTGTGAAAGATGGGAAAAATACTAGGATATGTAGAAATGAGAGAAGCCTAGAATAAGTAGAAGATTATTAATGAGAGTATGTGATGAGATGCAGGCTTTAGGCTCCTTCTTTGGCTGCAAAGCTAAGATGCATTAAAACATTATCAGATTTTCTCGTATTAACAGATAAGTGGCAGGGCACTGGAAGTGGAGAGGCAAACAAGGGGGATGAGTGTGGAGATGTTGCTGGAAAGAAAAATCAGCAATGTAGGTTTAATAGGAATAGCCATTTATCATCCAACAAGATTTACACTGTTCAGAAGAAAGCTGATAATTGGTTCAGTATTTACCCTATGTCTAGCAAACTGGCTGAATAGAAACTTAAGTATGTATTTAATGTATCAACAGATAATCCAGAATGTCAAACTATCCCCTTGTAATTCATCTTTAATACTTTTCTTTATTAAGAGAGAGAATTTTTTTCTCCATACTTTGAATTATGGTTTGGTCATAGGACATGCTTTGGTCAATAAGGCAAACGCCATAGGAATAGGACTTTGGAAAGCACCTTTACTTTAGGGCTAAACTTCCTGATATACAGAATTCTCCTATCAGTTTTGGAAACTTGGACTAGTTTACTGAAAGGTAAGTCCTGATGGACATCCGGATTCATGACAGTCTGCCAGGAGCTAAGAGAATGGCTCCGTTGGTAAAATGCATGACTTACAAAAAATAAGGACCTGAATTAATTCAGTCCCTAGAATCCACATAAAAATGTCAGGCATGGTGGCACACACTTGTAACTCCAGCAATGGAGATGCAGAGAGAGCAGACTCCCTGGGGTTCACTGTCCAGGGCATCTAGTCTAACTGATGGATTGCAGGCCAGAGAGAGACCCTGTCTCACAAAAGTGACTGGATGCCCAAGGAATGATGATCTGGCTTCTATACGCACACACACACACACAACTCCCCTCCCCGACTAAAAAGCCACACACATGCAGACAAAAACAAAAGAAGTCTATCAGACACCAGCTGAAGTTCTCTCCATCAATTAACTCCCAGTCAATCTGCTGGCCCACTAGTTAACATCAGAATGACTCCAAGAGAGGCCACTCTACTGAGCTCAACTTATAGTTACTCAGAACTGTGATAAATGAAATGAAGCTTGTTTCATAGCATCAAATTCTTAGGTGTCTTTTTCCTTTTATAGTGAATATGCAACTAATATATATAAGTAACCAGAGTTCTGATTTTCTGTAAGTGATCCCAATGGAAATTATATTAAAAAAAACCAATAAATGTATATAGGTCAATCTATTTCAGAAAGGTAACTCACCCGAGTAGCAGTTCTGGGGATCGGTACCACCTTGTAGCCACATACTCTGTATAATTAGCATTATTACCCTCTGAGAGATTCCGAGCAAAACCTGAAAGAATAGCAAGTTCTTGTTATCCCAATATTTCACCTCTAGTCAACAATACCAACCAATCAGAGCTCCCAGGGTCTAAATCACCAGCCTGGGAGCACACAGGGAGGGACACATGAGAGGATGGCTTTGTCAGGCTTAGGTGGGAGAGAAGGTCCTTGGTCCTGTGAAGGCTGGATGCCCCAGTGTGGGGGAATTTGAGGGCTGGGAGGTGGGTGGGGGCACATCCTCATAGAAGCAGGAGGAGGAGGGATGAGATAGGGAGTTTCTGGGTGGGGGGGAAGGAGGAAAGGGGATAACATCTAAAATGTAAATAAAACAGCCAATAAAAATTAATTTCAAAGAAAAAAAAAACAAAGAAGGGCAAGAAAACTAACTGCACCTTCAGTAACATGACGTCATGGAGATTGGAAAACAAATACCAAAAGAACATAATGACTAATATTGAAAGGACTGTTTATTAAGAACATCTTTATTTGAAATAGTTAATAGTGTTCATATGTTAAAGCACAGGATGAATTTGCTACGAACTCAGTCTTTATCCTAAAGATACCCATGTTTTCAAATTCCCCCTGTGTTTTTGGAAGGTTTCAGACCATATTTTCAAATTGGCTCATTTTAGGAGTAAAGTTAAGTGCCCACTCTGACCACAAGGCAGTCATACCTGCATTAGTTTTGCTAAGTAAGACCTACATTGTATTTGTATATTTACTGTTGCTGAGCAGTTCCAGTCATCATGTAAATAATTAACAGTTGGCACTGACAGAAACAAGTGGGCTGAAAATTATTCTTAGCCCTTAATGTTGTAGAAGCAACTTAGGGGCATCTTAATTATCTTACAGACAGTGGCATTATTTTTGTCTCTCACTCTTTCCAAAGGTTTAAGACTACAAAATGAAGCAGTAAGATAAATTAATTACCCATCTAACTCATCAACTGTCATAGAGGTTCACCATCAGGGTTATACAGAACTAAAACATTAAAACTAGAGAAAAAATTAGGTTCGTGTGAGAAGAGAAATTAGCGTTTCTTGTATTTTTTGGTTGTGAGCCTACTCTTTAATGGCTGAGCCATCTCTCCAGCCCATATTTTTGTTTCTTAAAGTGAAACAATTAAAAAAAAAAGAAAAAGAAACAACAGTAAAAGACAAAGGCCCTAACTTCAGCTAATCAAGTCTTCTTACTGAAGCATTTGTTGAATAACGATGTGTGCTTCTGAATAGGGCTCTTCAAGCCAGACAAAGGAGTTGCCTCTCTGCCAGGGAAGGCAATTAATTAGGAAGTCCTTGATAGCACCCACAGGACACAGAAAGCCACATGTAGCACTGCCAGGAGGAACTTCCTGACCAAAGAAATAGTTCTGGAGAAACAGTACTCTTCCTCTTAATATTAATCATTCTGCAGGCATTTGTTTTATATTTATATCTGCTTTATAATCTTCAGCTACCTTAGATCTTAACATAGAATAATGGAGGCATAGCAAATAGAGTCCTAGGGACAGAGTCTACTGACACTTTGGGACATAATCATAATTACAGACAGGAATTCACAAATAGAAAAGATTCCTGGAAACCAGTGGGGGCCAAAAAACAGAAGTCAGATCCACTGGAAATGGAGTTACAGGCTGTTCTGAGCTGCCTTGTGGGTACTAGGAACTAAACCGAGGTCTTTTTCAAGAGTAACAAGTACTCCAGTTTCCAATAATATTCAAAAGAGTTGTCATATTTACAATATAGATTAGTTAAAAGGTTAATTTTAGAAGCTGATGGCTAGGAATACATTCAGTTGGTAGTCTCTGCCTAGGATGCAGGTATCTCTGTAAGTTCTACCTCTAACGTTATATAAATAGAGTGTGGTGGCACATGATATAACCTCAATACTCAAGAAGTGGAGGCAGGGGGAACAGCAGTTTAAGGATATCCTTAGCTACATAGTGAGTTAGAGGCAAGTCTGGGATACATGAGATCCTATTTTAAAATAAAATAATTTAAATAATTAAATCAACTGCTGAGTACTAAGGATAACTCAAACTTTGATTATAGTTGTCTAGTTGTCTGTTTCATTTCATAAATGCTCATTTCTGATATTTTATTGAGCCATGACCTAAACACTATTACCTCAAGATTTTAGAACTTTTCTAAATTATTTAAAATATTTAACAGCATTTAAAATACATGAGAGACAATATAGATTTTTTACTAGGAGTATAATTTTTAGAAGCTTTTCTATATATTCAAGAAAGAAGAATATTATATACCAATTACCAATTTCATTTATTAAACATTTAACAGGAACAAATGGAAGAATAGAAGTACTTTAAAAATTGCTTTGACCTTATAGATATAACCATTGTAGGCATGCCATACATAACTGCAATATATGCAGGCATATATCTAGTGGTTATAACTAAATATTTAAAATATTTTATCCTACTTAACCCAGGAATCTATATTGATGGCTCAAAGAAAACTCCAGTTCTGAGGTAATTTGGTACATTACTCTTATATGACAAACAAGTATTTGCTTCAAACTACTTTCCATTAGACGAATATCTGAATAATTTGTTAAAATTGTAGCCAATACACCATACAATAAAGAGGAAGTAAAGCTATTCCAGTCATCACCTGACAGCATACGACCCAAATGAATGCTCTTCTGCTAATTTAAATCAAAACATAAGATTACTTTTAATATACCTTTAAAAGATACTCGTGTGTTATATTAAATTAATACTCTCAATTTCTTTTTAACTCACCAAAGTCACATAGTTTCAGGACATCATTGTGGCTGATTAAGAGATTTTCAGGCTTTATATCTAGAATACCAAGATTAAAAAACAGTAAGTAAAAATGTTCTGTGTTCCCGTGATTGACACTTGTAGCACTGCAATGGCTTCTGGGTAAAGTCATCTGAGTAGGCCTGCCTAGAAAACTATGCAGTGTACAGAAGAGCAAGACATGCTATGCTGCTACATAAAACTTTCAATTAATTTCTTGTTAAGAGACATGCAAACCACAATTACCAAGAAGAGCCCTAAAACCCAAAACCTCACTCTCTCCCTTTCCCTGCTAGGCTTAGAACCTACAACATATGCTAGGACACTATGTAAGGAATTTTTAAATGATTAAATTTAGATCAACATATTTCAAGGAATTACTTTTGTTCCATAAAACATTGATGATGCAAAATTTTGGAGATTAAACTTCAAAGTTTTATATTCACATGCTATCTTTAAAAATATACACACCAACAGCTAAACAGCATATTATAAATATTATATTTTTTAACAAAAAAATAAAAGTTGCCCTGTATAATTCCTATATTCACATACCTATTTAGCTTTTCCATGTGGTTCACAACTAAAACAACATTTAATGCTGAAGTTATGCTAATGAGTCAAGTTAAGATCTCCATTATTTTTCTCCAATAGATCATATAAAGATGTGATAGGAATTGAGGAGCAGAAATTTGCAAAACATGAAGTTGAGCTATTCCATTGAGAGACCTCTTTCAATTTTATTTGTTGAGATAGTGTCTCATGTATTTGAGACTGCCTCCCACTCCTATGCAGTCAAAGATGACCCAGAATTTCCAATCCTCCTATCTCTAGCTCCCAAATTCTGAGAGTACAATTACAAGTTTATTTTTAGAGTTTTGTACTCACTATCTATATTATATGGTGGAGGGGAAAGTGAGAGTATGGTGGAATCTACAGGTCTCCTAATCACAGAAGTATGTTTTCTAATCAGGTAGATTGAACCAAAGGTCTTACAGATGCTAGTCAAGGACACTACCACTTGCAGATCCAGCCTAGAATTGCATTTGCTACCATTAATCAGTTATACATTTAATCAAAACACGTCTCATAATGGAAATACACCTAAGTCAGCTCCTCATTAACATGCTAAAGTGTAACATAGGCTATTTTTAGAGCCATCACCTAAGACACTAGATAGCCAGTTAACCTGGGGATTTATCTATGACATCTACAATCTTGATAACATAATGAGAGTCAAATAGTAGAAGTTCAAAATCTTCATAATATTTCAGCTATTCTTAAAAGTAAGACTAGTTTAAAGGTGATTATCCTCGCACATTTATACAGATAAATTTAGTATAATAATAGCAGTAATAAAAACAATCATCAGCATTAGTATCATGGTACAAGGATAATTTAGACAAGAAGTAGATATGTCAATATTTTCTGATAAAAATTTTAGCTTTATTGTTGTATCAAATTGTGTTCCATTGCTGTAAAATTTCACAGTGTAAGTAAGATTATTAGAAAATAAATATCAGAGTAAAATGATGCAGAGTAAATAATTTTCTTTATTGCTGAAATCACTGACTTTGTGGTACTCAAGAAAAAGTAATATAGTTTAGAGAAGTATAGTCATGGCCCATATAAGGCTGATTATCCTCTCAACCTACA
Organism: Grammomys surdaster; assembly: GCF_004785775.1. Taxonomy (NCBI): domain Eukaryota; kingdom Metazoa; phylum Chordata; class Mammalia; order Rodentia; family Muridae; genus Grammomys; species Grammomys surdaster. The sequence continues at coordinate 219,651 of NW_021604662.1, read as the reverse complement.
GGAAAGGGCTACTTTTCACCAACAGGGAGCAAAAATCAGGAGGTGAAGACATATACTCGATTTAAGACCATTATAAAGCCTGGTCTTGAGTTAGTTCACATTTCCTAGTCTATCTGTAAGACCCAAAGGCTATGGAAATTGTCCTTTTGCCACTCAATTCCACCCAAAATAAGCTTCAAAATTTGCATCTGCTAACTAATCAGTTGTTGTTATAGTTTATAGGAGACTTGGCCATACAAATAGAAATATCACTACAATAGCCAAATAAACTTGTATGCTCCCTTTCATGGTTATAGGAGACCTGAAGAGCAAAGGGCTTCTTATTTCTTTTACTTTCAAAATATGCTTAACTTAGATAGAAATACTCTTAAAACGGTAAATCTTTAATTTTAGCCAATTGATTTTTAGGCTTTTTCCATTTCAAAAGTCTATACACACCTCTGTGGACAATGTCGTTCTTGTGGCACCAGTGGATAGCTTTGATTAGTTGGTAGATATAGCTTTTAACTTTTTCAGGTGGAACTCCATTTGGCATTTCTTCCAGCAATTCAAGCATATTCTAAAAGCAAATACAAAGCCATTCATCATCAAAATTAGGCAAGCCCATCAATTATGTACTACTACTCTTTAGTACCTTAAATAAGAATCCATTCAATATACAACATGCATTTTTTTATGTTTTGAATTTAATCTATAACCTAGTTTATGGTAGATCAGGATAGGGCGTTAAATAAAAGTTTTACTTTATGAGAAATTACATTTTTATTACTCCTTACTGCTGACTCTAATACTGAGAAGGTGGGGGGGGGGGAAAGGGGAGAAAAGGAAGATGAGAGGAGGGAAGAAGGGAGATTTCTTTATGGTTAATTTTTACATTCGGTATAAAAATTAAAACAAGCTAGAAAGTATTGAGGCCCAGTGAGATAGCTCAGTGGGTAATGACACTTGCTGCCTAATGATGCACGCCTCACAATGGGAGTTCGATCCTGAAACTCACATAAAGGTAGAAGGTGATAACTAACATGACAAATTGTTCCTTGACTGCCACATGTGCACTGTGGCCACACATACACACACTAAAAAATTAGAGAAGTAAATATTGTTAAAGAAACATATAAACCAGCCGGGCAGTGGTGGCACATGCCTTTAATCCCAGCACTTGGGAGGCAGAAGCAGGCGGATTTCTGAGTTCGAGAGTTCGAGGCCAGCCTGGTCTACAGACTCAGTTCCAGGACAGCCAGGGCTACACAGAGAAACCCTGTCTTGAAAACAAACAAACAACCCCCCCCCAAGAAACATATAAACCCTAAACAATTCAAAACAATCTGTCTGGAATGAGAGACTAATTTTGTACAAAGTTCATGCAAAATAGTCTGGCAAGTCAGGTACCATAATGCATGTCTGTCATCCCAGCACTTAGAAGATATTACATAGTGAGACCCAGTCTACAAAATCAACAAAAATGCTGAGTTAAGAGGTTGTAGAGATGGCTCAGCAGTTATTGGCTGTTCTTCTAGAGGTCCTGAGATCAATACCCAGCATCTAGCTGTGGCTCATGTAATGGGATCTGATTCTGTCTTCTGGTGTGCATGAAGACAGATCACTCATATACATATAAATAAATAAATAAATAAATAAATAAATAAATAAATAAATAAATATTTAAAAGAAATGCCAGACTAGTTCCTTACTCAGTCTCTATTGCATTGCCACGTTAACCAAAGATTCTCCATCTTTTTTTGCAAAGCCCAATCAAAAGGCTCACAGTATAACCTAGCTTATTGTTTGAAGGTACCCATAATAGAGAAGGATCTTACAAAGTGTAACCTGGGGATAAAGAGAGGCTCAGATGCTGCTCATAGCTCAAGAAGTCACACCACCTTCAGCATAACGCTCAGCTATTTGCCTTTTTCACTACTGGCATTTCCACCAATGGTGCACAGGAACAAGGGCCAAATTGCTGAAACATTAACATGAATCAAGGTAATGGAATCTAAGCCTACTGACCCTTGCTGTTCCATTAAAAAAGGAACAAAACAGCAGTTACTACAGATGCATTTGATGAAGCAGCAGAAAGAATTATGTTTATGAAATTTTGTTGACGTGTTGTAAAAGTTAAGTTTTAATTGTCAAGTTGACATAATGGGAAAGGAGTCTCAATGAGGGATTGCCCAGATCTGGTTGGCCTGTGAGCAGGTCTGTGGGGGATTGTCATGACTGCCTTCATTGACGTGGAGTCTGCATGGCACTATTCCTGGGTTTGGGGCTCTGAATTGTACAAAAAGCACGGAGAGCTAGCTGAGCACTTAGCATGCATGAATTCATTTCTCTCTACTCCTGATTGCGGATATGATAAGTGTACTTGCTTCAAGCTCTTTTCGCTGTGACTTCCCTGCACAGAGGATAACTTAGACTGCAAGCTAAAATAAATCCCTTTGCCCCCTAAGTTGCTTTTTGTCAGGATATGTTGTCACAGCAACATAAATGAAATTAGGATACATGTTTTGTTATTTTTTAAAGAAATCTACATGTCAATTAAGAATCTAGAGTCCTTCTGCTGCACATATGCCATCTGAACCATGGCTGCTGTCCTCACTGGGTGCAGAGATGCAGGCTGCACTAGCACTTCTTGTGCTGTACCATTTTCTTTTCTTTTTTTCTAAAGAACTGGGGTGCAATCCATTTATGTTAACATCATCAGGTTTGTTGTTATTTGTTGTTTTAGTTTTGCATTGCTAGGGATGAATTCTACCACTGAGCTACAATTCTAGCTCTAAGCAAATATTTTTTTTTACGCTGCTCCACTTTGTCTAATATGAGAAACACTCCTAGATAAAACCCACCATAGAAGTTGTGAAGGCTCCCAACAATCAATGTAATTAAATATCATTATCAACCACTGAAATAAGGTTTCTTTAAAAAGACAGTTGCTGTGCACATGTAAATCGTGTTTAATAGTTTGGAAATACACAACAAAAGAGAGCCACAAAAATACATGTCAATGGTGAGAGGCATGCATAAAGCGCTTGGAAGGAACAGGTGCTGGCACTGATAAGCATAAACACTGACGGGTTTTACACGGAGACAGCTCTCTAGGTTGTGGAGCCTTTGCTTCCGTTTAAAGATGCATTTATGGGCATGTTGTATGCAACAAAGACCAATACGCTTTAATCAGAAGATCAATATGCAAAACACATTAACCAATCTCTATAGAGGATTTTATGTATATTTATGGTTTCAGTAAAAACAAAATGTCAAAAGAATGTTTTCAGCTTTCAAAAGATTGCTATGCTAATTGCATTTTTTTCCACTGAACAGATATGTAGGAGATGCCAAGAACAAGGAGACATAGAAGGGCTGAATAGTACAGAAAAGATGGTGCTCTCTCAGTTCATGTTCTACTCAAGGTTCCTAAGTGGCAGAGATACTATTAACCTCCACAGCTGCTTTTCCTTACTCCATAGGGAATACAGTTTTCAACTACAGATTTAAATACGCAGAATGACGGGCATATTTCCTCTCTGCTTTGCAGCCAAGTGTGACCATGTCACTATATACTAACTAACTAGATGTGACACCTTGGGTTGACACTACAGACAAGGGAGCAGAGAGTTGCTTTTCAGTCCTGTGCTACCTCCTGTTGTATATGTTTGTGAGGAAGAAAGAAATTCCTATTTTGTTTAAGGCATTGCAATTGTGGGTCTCAGTTAACAACTCCCTATCTTGTTTGAGCATCGTTCTTCTGGGACTCATTGTAGATTGTGTAGGCACTGCCACTGGTGGGCATGTGTAATAGTTAACTTCCATTCAAGAATCACAGGGGCAGAGAAAGCAGCCCAGGCCACAGTGTCAGAAGACTGTTAATACTGGCTGTAGCACAGTCATTTGTGAGCAAAGAGATCTCAGGCATGTCAAACTGCTTCTCCCAGAGAAAACAGATATACTGAGGAGATATCTTTATTTGATATACTAAAGTGCTATTTATCACAAACCACCACCATGAACACAACAGAAATAAAAAAAGATAAAGTGAAATACTAGATGTGACAAATTTCATTGCCAGTGAAAGCTGAAAACTGCACATGTATTTGTGATAACTAGAAAATAAACATAATCTGATTTCTTTCTGCAACTCGAGTACAGGAATATTTTTCTTAAAACAACCATCTTTTAAAAAGGTTTATTTTGATAGGGAAATACCAAAACATAGAAAAACAGATTTTGGAGAAGTAATGTATAATAACTGATTTAAAATGACAGAGCCTTTACTGGGTATATTAACCACACTTAAGGGTAGGCCCCAGACTCAGTACTAGATTGCCTACACCAATGAACTCAATGGTAGTTTTGTAGACTTTTTGCTCTATATCGCTTTGTTTAGGCATTTTTTGTCTTTCTGGTCTTTTGATTGTAAATTATGGTTTCTGATTTTATATTTTTATGGGTATTGTTTTTGTGTATATGTGTGTATGTGCACATTCTTCTTTTTAAAATTCTGTTGTTCTTGTTAGTGTTTGACTGTTTTTTAAAGAGGGAGAAAGGGCATGGAGTTGGGTAGACTGGGAGGTAGGGAGGAGCTGGGAGAAGTTGGAAGAGGAAAAACTCATAATCAGAACATTTTATATAAAATTATTTTTAATAAAAATATATTAGAAATAAAATAAGAGTCTTGTATATTTTAATTTGTGTTAGTAAGCATTATATTGTGTTGTTTACTTAAAAAATACTGTATAAATGGTAAATGAAGTAAAAGTCACATGACCAGGCAGTCTTCTTAAAACCATTGCTTTCTTGTTCCGTATGTCAAAATAAACACCAGGGGACTGACTTACTGCAAACAGAAGCCTCTCTAGTTTAATCTGTGTTGCCCACAAGCATATCAAAGCCACTTATTCACATAGCAACAAAACCTTCAACAGGCTCCTCTGGTTCCAGTTTCTCCTAATGTAAGCAGCTAAAATCAGCTGCTCAAAGTCAGTTGTTCTTTAAGGAATTCTGAGACAGTTAACCTTTTGCCCCTGGGTCACAATATTAAAATGTCCATTAATGAGTTATCCTTTAAAAAGTGCTTTCTAGTAATCTGAACGGCGGCTTCAGGCCTTACCTTGTAATTCCCTCAAGAAAGCTAGAATGCTGGCAGTTCTTGAAAGACTGCTTCTCTTTGTTCATTCAGCATCCTAGGCTGATTGAAGGACCCAGCTCCTGCTTGCCAGGACTGATGTGTACCTCTACCATCCTTTATCATACTATCTATTCACCTATTTCTCCCACAGAGATTTTGTTCATGTTTAATTGAAATAAATCTAATCTGAAAATCACTTATTGCACATAGATTCTAAGACTTCAGAAGCTATACCACTATGCTGTTTAAACAAGATCATCTGAATGCATCGAATTTGTACAAAATCCCTAAATCTATTTCAAGACATCTAATGACTACAGAAGGTATTTTCACATTTAAGACCCTTGGATTATGAGTACATTGACAGGGCATACTAAGTAATACTACATTCTTCAACAGTGTCAGAAACAACAGAAAAACAAGGTGAGGCTGCACACTGTCTATTCATGACTTACTTTCTCAACATATTCAAACACCAGGTATAATTTCCCTCTCCGACGAAAAGCTTCCTTCAGCTCCACAATGTTTTCCTGCTTGAGAGTGCGAAGCATTTTAAGCTCTCGTAAAGTCGTCTCCTTGACTTCCTCATTTTCTAGAATACAGGCAGTGGTGAAGAGAGAAAATAAATGAAAGCTTTCAAAAGTACCGTTCAAAGAATTTTAAGACCACTGACAACATCTTCTACTTAAGACATCCACAGATAAAATATTAAGACATTTTCATGGTGAGAGAAAGAAAACAAGCAAACAAAAAACTTAAAGAAAAGGCTCAGTCAGATTTGGTAGTGCAGACCTATAATAATCCTAGCACTAAGGAGATTGAGGCTGGGGGATGATAAGTTTCAGGCCAGCCTGTGCTATAAGGTACCCAAAAGAGCCCAAAACAAAACAACAAAGAAAAGGTTTCCTTGAACACATCAAACCCATTTTTTGCTTGCATTTTATTTTCTGTTGTATAAATCCATAGATTTGTAGACATAGCATATGAATTCATCATCATTTTATATCTAACATTCTATGTTGGGGAAGAAAATGTTTAAAAGGGTTCTGAGAGCCAACACCATCAATGTGCACAGGAAGCTTTATGTCCAGTATGTGTAGCAGTTGATGTCCTAAGGTTAGCCTCAAGTTTTGTCTTACAACAGTATTTTATTCTTCAGACTGTGTGTGAATCATCTCAGTAAGCACAAGTATTCATGATGCAGTTCATGGTCAAACCATGAGAAATTCTTTTTTTTCCTTTTTTTCCTTTCATTTCTTTTATTGGATATTTTCTTTATTTATATTTCAAATGTTACCCCCTCTCCCAGTTCCTCCCCTTCCCGAAACCCTTTATCCCATCTTAAGAGTATCTTATTTCTTTGAACAGAAGCTGCTGCAGGTTCCTGCTGCCTTCCCATTGCATGTCCATCTGTCCATCACAGATGGTATAGCTGTTCTGGGACAGAGATCTTATGCTGTACCAGTATCTGCCCTTCCATACCATCAATTTCACTTGTGATATCCTCCATGAACAGGGAGGCAAGACAGAAGCTACGTTAATGGTAATGGATTAATGGGCAGGCAAGCAAGAAGCTAGGGTTTGACTTTAAATGTCTACTTATGATAGCTTAAGGGGTAACTGGGAAATTCTAAGTCGTATGTTTTTAATATGTATGCTGAAGAATACAGGTTATAATAATTCCCAAATCCTTAGTTGGAAAACTAAACCCCTTCTATGTTTGTGACAAATTCATTCAGAGGGAACATGGAATTGATATGAGACTATTTATGTTCTTTGTTTAACTCACTTAATATGAATATTCATAGTCTAGGCTATAGAAATATGTCTTGATTACAAAGTGCTATGTAGAGTGCCACATTTCCATTCTAAAACTTCAATATGATGAATTCTAAAACACATTTGGCCCCATGCTTTGGTTAGGGGCCAGAATCCAGGCATATCTTTAAGTCTGAAGAGAAAGAAACTGGAAGTTCTGGGACAAGGATAAGAACACCTATGGCTTTGAAGAAGACATGCTTTCTACAAAAGGCATTCAAAAGGGAAAAAGCTGATTGGGATTCATGATGAGGGAAGAGAAAGATTCTAAATGCAGAATAAAGATTGCTTATTAGCTGATTTTCTGTCCAGCCTCCACATTCAGTCCCCTTCCAAAACGAGTTTAATGAAGAGGTTGGTAGAAACAGGGCTTTGAGGAACTGGTGGATCTATGACAACGAGGAAACATAAAGTCAATACTTCTTTGTGACATGGTTACATGAGTGAGGTACTCTTTAGATAGGAAATGGTTGGAGGTTGCTGGGACACAGGTTAGTAGAGGACGTGGATGCTGTTGTGCAGAAATGGACAAGGGCAACAATAGCAGAAGCAGTGAACCATCCCTGAGTGAGGGGAAAGACCTAGATAGCAAATCCCACATGCCAGAAAGGATGGGTGACATGCAATTGTGGGACTTCCTGGGAGAATTGTGAAGGGGTGAAGGGCTAGCTGTTGAAGGCAGTAGTCTTCACTGGTGTTGAGTACTACAGTGGTCTCGGCCACTAAAGCCACCATCCTCCATCAGAAACTATATCAGAATGCCAATTTCATGTCTCTCTTCTTAGCCTTTTAGTTGCAAAAACAACCCTAACCTTTGCCAGCAGATGGCCTTTTCACCTGTTCTCTGAGCCCAATATGTCCAGCCTTTTACCCTGGCTCTTGATGGCACTCGTTCTTTCAGGTTTTTGTTGTTTTGTTGTAAAATTTCATTCCTCAAGGGGGATTTTCCAGACCCTAAAATAAGACGACTTCTTTCCATCCCATTTATTACCACAATTATATAGGGCTTTCTTCTCACAGAACAGACCATCAGTTTTCTTGATACAAGTGGAGTGTCCCTGAACTGAAATGCTTGTGACTAAAAGTGTTTAAGATTTTAGAAATTTGATTATGAAATAAATAGGTACATGAGAGAGAGGACACACACACACACACAAAGGGGGGGAGAGAGAGGAGAAAGGAGTAATGGTTTCTCTTGGGATTTGGACTCAAATTCAAATACAAAATTCATTTATGTTTCATATATCCATATCATGGAAGACAACTTTATACAATGTTTTCAATGTGCGTATTTTTTGACTCCAACATATTATATAAGGTCAAGTGTGAAATTTCCTACTTATAGAATCAGACAAGTACTCAATAAGTAAATTTGGATACATTTCACACTTTGGACCTTTGGATTTGGATTGAGGCTGCTTACTGATCAAGCTCATCTGTCCAACATACATTCAACTTTGAAGAACTGGGAATAATCACAAGTTCCTGTTATGAAAGCTTGAACTGGGCCCCAGGAAGAGATCTTTGTACATATATATGCCTAGGTCTCCCCAGCTTCAGATGTGGGAAGCAGGTAAGAGGTGGCCAACAATATAGGCACCCTGTCTTCTCAATTCTGAGTAGAGTACTTTCAATTTTTCTTTTGAAAACTTTGAGAGGGCTGGTTGTGAGATAATGGGAAAAACAGAATTAATTTCCCCTTACTCATCTCTGACCCTGAATGTTTCTAGAATATGAAAAATCGGGAACCTAGAAAACTAATAGTACTTAGGGTCAACAGTATGTATGTCTACATACAAAATCTTTAAGAGGGTCAATAAGCTATACCAGAGCTGAGTACAAACTTACTAGGTAGATACAGCTGGCATTTCTTCTCTAATCACATGCTTGAGCATGCTTAGCATTCAAATAACAAGGAAAAGGACAGTATTGTGTACTATTATCAAGTTGGGACAGTTTCACTGTGCTAATAGATAAAGTGGCCTGTCCAAATCAAAATAGCAACGATGAAAAAAACACCAGAATAGAACTGTGGAGAGCTAGACTTTGGATTCTGCCTTTTAAACGATTTATGCTGCAACATGCAACTCTGGGCAAGGCATTTACATTTTCATCAGCAAAAAAAAAAAAACCCTAATAATTTATGATTTTTTTCAGTAAAGTATTTCTGACTATAAACTTTTCATCTGTAAATAAATCTAATAATCTATATATTTTTTCATTTAAGTCTTTCTGGTCGTGAGTCTAGACTTCAACAGTTGAGCCATCTCTCCTGCCAAAGTCTTTCTAATTATAAACCTAAGCCTCACTGAATTTTGGTAGCTGATAAAATATATTATTCATATATACCAGCTCCACCCAACAGTGGCGTTATAAAAACATAATGGCTATATTCTGAGTGTTTATAAAGAGAGAAAGAAGATAAGCACACAATGAAACAGGTTGGTGGCACCTTGTAATTCTGGCTACTTGGGAGGCTATAGCAGGAGGATTCCAACTTCAAGGCCAGCCTGGACAATGTCCTGAAACACTGTCTCTAAATAAAAAAAAATAAAAAGAGAACCTGGATATACCTTAGTGGTAGAATGCTTTCTGAGCAAGTGCAAGGCCTAGGTTCAATTCTCAAGAACACACACACACACACACACACACGGTAAGAGTTGGAGGGACACACAATAACATCACTTAGGGTATAGTGTGCCAACATCACCTTATTGAGCTGCCTTTTAAGAAAATGAGGCTCTTTATGCCAGCCATAAATAATCACCTAAGCATTAAGACTGTAATGACTGGGAACAGACGAGAAGTGAAATGCTTAATTCCCAAAGTGCAACCACACTAAGTACTTGTCATTACTCAGAACATTCTATAATTTTGTTTCTGTGAGTACTTTTAAGATTTCTAGCCTACCCTACACTGGATAGTGAAAAGTGTGGTAGTAAATAATGCGACGATGGAGAAAAGTAATGCACACTCCACAGACACACAGTGCATGGAAACAAGCATCCTCCACTCTTTCCTCCCCAAATCACCACTAATTAAGATAATCCTTGTGTATGATATGTGCTAATTTCTTCATCTCATAAATAACTGACAGCTAAAAAGGACAGCTAATTTTCTTAGGGGCATGGACTCAGAGTCACATTCAACCTGTTGTCCTAAGTTGAACAGAAGGACTGAGGTAGTATGGTATATTATACTAAGCTTTTGGAGAGTGAATCACAATAACCTAGATTGATGCTTAGACTTTGTAACATATCAGATCCAGCTATCTGGCTTGTTGCTAATGGCACACAGCCAAAGAGCATAATATGACTTGTCAGTGAAGGTCTTAGGCCTGCATTTTAGTCACATGAAACACATACCAGGTTCTCATCTATAAACTGAGACTGACTGGAGTTACAGTGGTTTATTCTAAAGGTCTCTTCTACTTCTAAAAGTCAATGTTTCTACACTTGTTTAAGTCCCATGCTAACCAATCTCATCCTTAGACACTGTTGAAGAAAGCCAAGCAAGATGGTTCACAGCTGTAATTCTAGCACTCATAAGGCTGAGGCAGGAGGATTGCTATAAGTTCAAAGCCATCTTTGACTAAACTGTGAGTTCTGGGCCAGCCTAGGCTACACAGTAAGATCATTTTTCAAAATAAAGAGAAGAGGGAAGAGGGAGGGGGAGGGAAAGAAGAAGAAAAGAAGGGGAGTGGTGGAAGGGGAGAGGGAAAAGGGGAGAGTGGGTAGATTGAATGAATGAATATATGAAACTTTAATTTCAGGTTATCTTGAGCTACATACCAATATCCTATCTCAGACAAAACAAAAGCAGCACTGGAGGGGTTGTTAAAGACAAAGCAACTCTGGCAAAGTTCTATTCAGTCAGTATACAATCCACCCTACCCAGGACAAGTGACAGCAACAAAAAGGATGCACAGTAAGAACAAGGCAAACTCTGGCCTACTTCTGCAGGCTTACCACTGAGTCAAGTTAACACACCTAAAAAAAAAATCAAGAGATTCACTAAAATAAAAGATAGCAGCTTTTTAAGAAGAAAGCTCACAGAAGCAAAATAAATTCAAAGATAAGTCAGTGATAAAAAGAAAAATCTAAAGATCAGCAGAAACTATTGTAACCCTATTTTTAAAGAACTGTGGGCTTGGAAAAGAAATCCAGAAATAGCTGTAACCTACTTTATGAAACCACAAACCTGACATCTTTGTATAGCCGAAGAGGCCCCCAAAACAGACCTTTAAACAGATATAATGAAAAAGAAAAGTCAATCCATCCTTGAACAAAACCATAGGGTACCATGTTTGATTCTGGTTGCTCTGATTGAAGACAGGACAGTAGCAGCAGGACAATCAATGTGGCCAGAGGTTTGAATGGTGATGTTACTGGTTTATGTACCAAAAAACAGATGAAGACCCTTCAATTTTTGGAGATGAAAGACAAGTTAAAGAACAGAGAAAAATTATGAAATCACAAAAAGTGCAAAATGTTGCCACATCTTACAAGAATCCCTGAGGTTTGAAAGAAATCTATCTGGTTTGGGCAGGAAAGAAGTCTGATAGTACCAGGAGTAGGTGGTGCTACAGCTCAGATAATCGGATTCTTTAGATAATCAAGGCTGGACATTTTGTTTCAAGGCCTCTCTTATACAGAATTCAGGCTCTTGAAGTTTAGAACTCACGAATTCCTATTTTATAGTAACATCTAAACTAAGAGACCAGTACAGAGTTTTCTAGTCTCTAGATAAAAATAAGAATGGAATCAACTGGAGGAAAGACTATACGATTGACTAAACATTTCATAATAATTAAAGACACAAATATGTTCATTTCAAGAGAAAGGCAAACAACAGGAAATAAAATGTTACCCATTTTATTTGATATAAAAGCAGAGAAATGACCTAACATCCTCACCCCAATGAAACATGACTGCACAGCTCCCTGGAGGTAGCCATGTACTAAGGCTTAGTGGTAAGCAGAAAGAATTTTTCACCCATCAAAGAAAGATAATGGTACAAAAAATTAAAAGGAGGATCAAAATAGAAATAAAAACATTCTGACAACATGTTTCCCTAACATAAAGGTTTAACAGACAATACTTTTCAGTTACTATTCAAAACTACCTAGTTTAAATTGGCACTCCTGGATTCTTCAATAAATTTGATTTATGTCTCTATATAAGAATGATGACCCAGGGCCAGTGAGATGGCTCAGGAGATATAGGGGCTGCCTCTAAGATTTGGTGACCTGAGTTTGATCCCCAGGACCCACAAAATGGAAGGAGTGAATTAAGGCCCACAGCTGTCCTCTGATCTCCAGATACCAGATATGGTACATGTATAATATCACATATAATAATCAAACAAATGTAACTAATAATGATGATCTGTTAATACATGACCATCTAATTATAAAATGTCAAAGTTCAAGACTGTAGTTATAGGAAGGATAAAGAGAATTTGGCTAAAATATGAAATCTGAAAACATCTTTTAACCAAAGAACCCCCTGTGTCTTTGGAGTCTGTGGTCATTTTTTATTCATAGAAGATACAAATAATGGACAGAATTAATTCAGTAGAGACCACTAACTTGTTAGACATTTGATATTTAATTTTCTCTGTGGCAGCATACATGAATAGAGAAATTTATATCATCATTCAGAGTGTTGCTATGAATTCTGAGAAGCCAGATTTATGACGATATGCCAAAAAGTGGAAGCTGTTAAAATAATAAAAGAAAAACCAACAAAAGAAATCATCTCTGATAAAAATGTATTCTTACTCAAACATACCATTTTGTTTGGGGGTGAGGGTGGCAGCTGGGAATTAAAGCAAAGACTACCACTGAGCCACATCCCCAGTCTATATTCTTTCTCCTAACAGAAGTTTCTGTCCTCATCAAGAGTATTAAAATCTTGCAGGGAAATACATAGGCAAAGATACTGATAAACGATCTGGTAGAGTTTTAGCAGCTAATAATCAGAGATTAAAAACTTAAAAGTGCAGGAAAGAGTGGACAGATGGCTCAGAGGTTAAGAGTACTTGTTGTTCTTGAAGAACCCTAGTTTGATTCTCAGCACCCAAATGGTGGTTTACACTATCGATAATTCCAGCTCTAGGGGATCTAATGCCCTTACCTCCATAGACACCAGACCTGTGTACATGGTACACATACATACTTGTAGGCAAAACTCTCATAGATACAAAATACATTAATTCTAAAACATGAAGATACATATATTAGAAGATAGAAAACTGACAAAGCCTTTTGCTATATTTTTATTGAGCTAATTATGTAACTTTACTGTAAAAACTGACTGTCCTGCTTAAAAGATAATACCCATTTCTGCTAAAAACTAAATTAGCACACAATTGCTATAATAATAGAAATTGTATTTACTATAAAATAAACTTATTTTCAGAATTTCAGTTTTAATTTTTCCAGTTAAATTAACAACATACCCTTTCATTTACTATGAAAATTTGGGTCTTTTAAACAATAATCAGTTATTCAGGGATAATAAAGATATTATGCATAAAAGTTGTGTACCTAAAATATATTTTAAATACAATAATAATATGTTTTATTTACATTTAAAATCAAATACATTTTTATTTAAATTAAGTTAAAAATAAACTATTTCACACAAATTTTTGGATCCACATCATGTTAACAGGACAGTAGGATGTTATTATAATCTTTTAAAGCTATGAAAAGATGGTATATATTCTCATATACTCCCTGCATATCATCAGCTAGAGAATATTTAGGAACACTGATATGAATGTCAGTCAGACCAAGTACAATTTCCATTTCAGCTTAAGTTTATCAATGCTTTTATAGAATTATTTCATTTATTTTCACAAAGATTTGGACATGCATAATTTAGAATAATCACTACTATAATATGAATTTTTATAACAACTAATAAAAAGAATGTTTGAGAGCTACTAGACAATGAGAACAATATCAGAATACTTTTATGTTTTATTATAATACACTGGTTGAAATTTAGATAATAAAACAGATTTTATCGTATTACAATTTACATAGGAGTTCAATAGGCAACCTCATCTATGTGAAACTATTATGCACAATTCATACTGTAAAAGAGTTGCTCACCAGACATGAACCATTATTTTCTATTAAGAGTACTCTTGACAGAGGAACAGGGTAAAGACATAGGACACTAGATAACAGGGTTTTAAGCAAGCTTAGTCTACATAAGACCCTGTGCCAAAAAAAGTTTTTTGAAGATCTGGTGGCCGTTATTAGTTTCTAGCTTGCCAATGTGACCTTAAAGGTGAATACAGAGTCAGAAGTCTCCATACACATGCAAGAGTGCTGCTTTGATTTTCTGTTGCAATCACTGTTTTTAGATCACCATTTGTCTCTGGACCACCTGTCATTATCTAAAGTCACTGTTCAAAGAGCTGATTTCCAATGGTCTCACAGTAGGTTACCCAGGGGCAACTGCTTCCATAGATCAAAGGCACATAGGCACATGGTTTTAAGTACACTGTCTCCCAGAATAAGCTAAAAAGCATTTCCCAGCGCCTTCCTTTAAGACTGTCTTCAGCGACTGTCCTCAGAACAGCTGCTCAGGACCTTAGGTAATCTGCAAGTGCCCCACATAAGTAGTTTGGTTACATCAAATGTTATGGGAGCTATCCTAGAAGCCTTTGGTTTATAAGCCTTCTGTTGTTTTATGCTAAGTATCTGAGGTTAGAGGGATGAGACTGTTCATAAATATAGAAGCTGGCACCTTAAAGTGCTTAGGAAATGTGCATTAATGAAGCCAGGCTATGTTGTCTATCTTCAGGCTTCAAATTAGATACAGAGGCTGATGCTGATACCTTTTTTACCTATTTTTCATATGGTAGCTTGCAACTCAATGCAACATTGGAGTATTTTTTAAGATTTTACTAAACCCATGAAAGTAGAAAATAGAGTACCTCATTAACACCAGAATTTGTAAGATTTGCTTCATTATAGTGTATATATGGAAACTGGGTTAGGATTTAGAAAGTCTTTTTACTGAGGTCTCTACTGCTGCCTAAATCTCAAAAGCCATGTAGACTTTCATTATTTATTAGTCTTTCTTTGTCATTGGTTAAGTAAGAGTTAACAGCTAAGGTTGTTTGAAACTTTCTTCCCTAAAGAAGTAATTTCAGACGGGAATCTAAATTTTAGACTAGAACAAGAAAGTAGGCTTCAGACATGAAAATTACCTTGGGCTAGGATAGGGAAGTAGACTCAGATACTTTGGTCATCCTGATAAGTCTTTAGAAACAGTGATCACGGGAGTGTTCACGTAATTGGGTTTAATGCCTTGCTTTTTCTTTGACTATTTGTGTTTACTGTCTTTCTTGTTCCTTGACTATTTGCATCTATTGTATTGCTAGACTCTCAACATGGAACTGACGTTAATACATGCATGTAATCAAAATGGCATAAAAGCATAAAGGAAGAGAGGGTATAGGATAGGGAGTTCTAGGGAGAGGAAATGGGGAAAGGGGATGACATCTGTACTGTAAATAAATAAAATACCCAATAAAAAAAGAAACTTTCTTCCCTAGCAGAGAATTTTCGTGCTCCATTTGAAACAGTCTAAAAGTGTGATGAAGACCCCCCCAATATGGTATTTCTTATTGAAAATCTTATTTTCTCAATAAATGCTTCTAAATATGAAACTGTCCCCTCTCCATCCTGCCTCCAATGTATCCTTGTATTACTTGCTGTGACTAAGGGCTGGAGAACTCCCTGACCAAATGTTGTATCTCTCACAACATCACTCACTACTTATGGGAACTACAGAAGCATTTGCTTTTAATCAGCTCTTCCATTGTCATCTGTGCAGAAACATGTAGTTAAGAAAACTTCTATCTGGCCTTTGGAGCAAAAACTCTACCCTTGACTGTAAATTAAAATAGGTGTTCTAATAGCATGAGATTGGAAATATTTCAAAGTAAATTAGCATGGTAATAAACAAGTTGTGTTCTCTTCCCAAGGTTATAATTTTAAAATCACAGGGCTACAGGTCTAACAACTAAAACCTACCTCTCACACATTTTACTCATTAAAAAAATACAGGAGTAAAAATGTATATATACCTTCACTGTCCTTGAATTTCTTGATTGCCACAATTTCATGTGTTTCCTGCAAAGGAAAAAGAGGCAGAGGGAAAATCATTCTCCATTCCCAACTAGGAATCCCAATTCTCTGTGGGCAGAGGAGCTAAGACACATATCATCATCTCCATCCACCCACTACTTTGTTTCACAATCCCCTCTTACCACCCTAGAGGCATTGCTAAGGAAGGTTAAGAAAGGAGGTGGCAAGGGGGCAAAGAACAGACACTGATATACTATGCATGAAACATAAATCTTCACTATCAATGTCTTCAAAAGTACTGGACATAAAAGAAATAAAGAATACATCCAAAAATATTCATATAACTCTTAACAGTTTGGTATATTTTTTCAGTATTTTTTATCAACTTAAAATCATAATATTGAATACCATATATATATTTGTGTATATCACGTCCCATTATATAAGTAAGATTTATACCTGATTATAGAAAGCTGCTTAAAGCTCCATTTGTAATAAATGGTTATTTAAATAGTCTGTGAACCAACATACTCCAAAAGCATCTTCATTTCCAGAGCAAATACTATAGTGGCATAGATGGTTCAAAGGCTACAAATGCTGAACGTTCCTAATACACACAACCAAGCTGGCATACCCAAATACACACCTTTCACAGCTTCCTTCAGCAGTATATACTATCTAGTCCACAAGCAATGCCAAAACAAATATCATTACTTAAAAGAATATTTTAAAACTAAATATTAGTAGGCAAGTTTTTTTCATTAATTACATTTGTTTATTTATTGTGGGGTTGAGGATGCTTGCCACAATGCATGTGTCAGAGGTCAGAAACAATTTATGAGAGTTGATTCTCTATTTCTATTGTGGAGGTTCCAAGAACCAAATCTAGGTTGTTAGGTTTTCTATTACCTGGCAAATAAAATGAACTCAACCAGGGCTATTTTTTTAATACTGCTTCATGGGTAAAAACTTGTTGCCAAACTGAACTACTTAAGGTTATTATTGTAGAGTATGCACAATCAAATCTGATATAACTAACCTTTGTAATTATGGCCATCATTTTTGTGCCCCAAGTCCTTACTTGAACATGGTTATTTCTTCATATTTTGCATTTTGATATTTTAATTATTTCATTCCTAAATCTTTATTCAACCATAATTTACTTTAGTAAATGACAAAGTGAGAGACTCCAGGTTTAATATAATTTCCAAATGCTGAACCAATTTTCCCAATCCCCTTTAGTGATGACTTGTAACTGTTATATCTTAACATCCTTACAGACAAATTCTAGATTTATGTTCAGAGCTTTCTTGTCACCTATAGCCTGGTGCAGGCTACTGACCTACCTGCTCTTTTTTTTTTTTTTTTTTTTTTGGTTTTTTCGAGACAGGGTTTCTCTGTGTAGCCCTGGCTGTCCTGGAACTCACTCTGTAGACCAGGCTAGCCTCAAACTCTCGAACTCTCAAACTCTTGAATTCTCAAACTCTCAAACTCAGAAATCCACCTGCCTCTGCCTCCCAAGTGCTGGGATTAAAGGCGAGCGCTACCACCGCCCAGCTTGACCTACCTGCTCTTATGACAGATCCACTTTAAATGAATGGTACCTTAAGCTTTTACATTAATCTGGAGTTCTAGATACTGGTTTGCTTGTCACTTGACTGGATAAAACTAAGAATATGTTTTGGTTGTTAAACCTAACCTATAACTATATACATATGGGCTATTATGTCAACTATATTTACATAGCCAATTGCTTCACCATTTAGTAAAAGTCCTTTTTTCCAATGGTTTTCATATATCTGAATGCTTGATGTATATTATGTTTTATTCCATCATAAATGGATCTCTGAATTGTTTTCTGAGGTAGTGCTCCTTTTTTCCATCACATGAACACCCTCAGCTGAGTAGTCAGTGGGCAGGCACAAAATTTTTGGAATGGCTTGAGGTGCAGCTGTGTGGTAAAAAGCATGTTTAGCATGTGTGAGGCTAAAAAGAAAAATGCAAGAAAGAGGGAAAGAGAGAAAGGAAGGAGGGAGGGAAAGAGGGAGGGAGATAAACTAATCTGAGGAGAAGAAAACTTGCATTCACATATTTTCTGTATGCTTAAGAAAAACTGTGTAAAGTACCATTCACATCATCAACACTAGAAACCCATATTCTTATTAAGAATGAAATGCTTTGCAAGAAATTCATATAGTAGCTGTTTTTTTCAAGAGAAAAAAAGTAAAGGCTTTAAAGAAGGCTTGTTCATGCTCAGGAGATAGCTAAGTTGGTAAAGTGCTTTGTTATGCAAAAATGAGGTCCTGTGTTGGATCCTCAGAATCCATATCAAAAGGTGTAGGGCATGAGTTTGTAAGCTCAGCTCTGGGGAGGTAGAGACAGGCATATCCTTGAGGCTCAGTGACTGGCCTAGCCTACTTGATGAGCTCCATGCCAGTAAGAGAGACCCTGTCTAAAAGAAACAAGGTGGTACACACACACACACACACACACACACACACACAGACGCAGAGATCACCCACACATGTGCATCTCCAATATCATCCCCAAAAGACCTGCTGCTTTCTTTTTCTTTTTTTTTTTTTAATTTTTTTATTGGATGTTTTATTTACATTTCATATGTTGTCCCCTTACCCCATCCCCCACCCACCCAGGAACCCCCAATCCCCTCACACCTCCTCCTTCTTCTTTGTGGATGTAACCTCTATCTACCCCCCCACTCCCCCCTCCCCACCCTCAAAACTCCCACCCCCTGGGGCGTCCAGCCTTCATGAGGTCAAGGATCTCATCTTCCACCTGTGCCCAGCAGGGCCCTCCACTCTTATATATTCAGCTAAGGCCCTGGATCCCTCCATAAGTGCTCCCAGGCTGGTGGTTTAGACCCTGGGAGCTGTGGTTGGTTGGTATTGTACCTGCTGCTTTCTAACATACATTATAGTGATAACATAGAAGGCTCTAAACAGAGGAAAGAATGCTGTGGTGGTCTCTGGGTTTTAGAAAAATGTCTAAGTTCAATTTGGTTTTTGTTCCAAAGTGAATAACTTTTTTTTTAACATCTAGATTCTCTTAGGTCATATCTTTTCCTTGAAATAAGAAAAAATAAAATAAAATCATCTGCCTATATTCTAGAAAAAATCCATGTTTGTATTTTGAACTAATAAGTGCAAATTATTGATGTTCAGGAGGTTTTTCTAATAGCCTTAAACATTGTATCTACTCAAAAATTTCTAGTAATATTCACTATAAATCTCATATTTTTTCAAGAGTACCTTCCATAACTGCTTAATCTGTTTTGTTCCGTATTACAGCACCAACCCCTAGTGTATCAGGTAGACTGTTAATATTTAGTGACCATTCAATGAGTGAACTATTCATAGGCAGTGCTATCGATTTTGCTCTTTATTGGTTCCACTTTAGTTTTTTTTTCATCCTTCTTTATCTCGATAAAGTCCTGAATTTGTTGCCTGTTCAGTTTGTTCTGCTCTATACATGGCAAATCTCCACCGTTTCCTTCCAGGAGATATCACAGATGTCTTGATTTCATTTGCTTGGTACATAAAAGTTATTTTCAAGGCTGGCTGTTGCTTCAAAATCTCAAGGCAATATTTTATCTGGACTCCTCTCTTTGTAGTCGTCCTCTGCCCACAGCCCATTTTTAACTTCATACTTATTACCAAGATGGAAAGAAAGTCAACAAGATTAGCACCTGGTAGTAAATGGGGTAGATGGATTTTTCAGCCACCTGAAGTTCAAATAAAGATTGAGGTACTCAGAGCCTACTTTCAATCGAACACCCTTGTCCTCACTGGGCTTGGTTAGTTTGACCTTGGACTATGTGGGAAATGTTCTCTGTACAAGAAGCCAAATGAGTACATGTCATTTGCTCTTTCCTGTACTGGCTGGAGAGCACGTTACCTTGGTATTGGTAGCTCCCATACTTCTCTGTGGATACTCTATGTCTCTTCCAAGCTTTCGCTATTTCTTGCCTTACTTTATGTATTTGGAGCACATTAGTCTCTGAAATGATCTGGAAATATGGATGTTAAGTGAGCTAGTGGGAAATGGAGGACTCCAATTCCTTGGTGCCTGCCAGCCACTTTACACATGGCTGCAAGTCTTTCCCTGCTCCCTTTGGCTATTTTTGCCTCAGCTGGTTTCACAGAGTGTAATAAATAACATGATATTCAAGGGTGCTTTTTAATCTACTCTTGCTAATGAAATTCTCCCTAGAGTTTGTCACCAATCTTTAAATTTCTTTTTAATTCACGGAACTATTAAAAGTTTCTGTTTTTCTGTTTAAATATCTTCACAGGTACTTAATGGCGAGGCAGGAGGTGACATGCCAAATACTATTACGAGTTCTACCATTTTCCTGGGATACTATCCATAATATAGGTGCGGGCAAAGAAGAAACTACATGAAAATAACAGAAGAACTTGTCCTTTAAATTCAGTTTATTCCCCAAAGTATGCCATTGCCCCCACAATGTCTGCAACAGAATGTCACCAGCTGCAGTTAGCAAGATAGACATCATCTGTTTCTTGCTTCAGTGTCCTGCTTTATTTTTAAAATGAAGCAGTTCAAAGCAGACATTTTAACCAGCAAAATGAGAATGAGATAAAATATATCGACAATTCATTAATGGTCATTACAGATGCCATCCTTCACTCTATCTCATCCTTCATCTTACCTCCAAATTGGATTCAAGACTACTTTGGAATACACAAAAGAAGGATGAGATAACTTTTGGATAGAGGTTTCTGGATTTTACCATCTATTTATTGAAGCATTCAACATTTCCTAGAATAAGGCTTTTCTTTTTTCAGTGAAAGGAAAAAAGATTAAGCAGGCTATGGTGCCACAGGCTTGTAATTTCAGCATGTAGAACATAGAGGCAGGAGGTGAGAGTTTGGAGACCAACCTGGTTCACATGAGGCACTGTCTCAAAAAAGAAAAAGGGGAGGTAATGGGAGAAGCCAACTGAAAATGTGTGTTATGAGTAGTACCTAACAGGAGAAGATCTGGAAGGCTTATAGTTATTCTTGCATCAAGTTCTCAACTCCGTTACAAACAAGCAAGCCTCTAAGTATATTGGACAGAGACTACAGATTCATTCCTATTGCTGAGTGCTTAAAGCTTCTAAGTCATTTTGCTTTCTATGCTAAAATATGCAGAATGCAGTGGGAAACAAGAGGAAAAAGAAACCACTGTTTCTATCTCAGTCTTCTAGTCACAGAATAAGCTATTTCAAAGGTTATACTCAATAATTAATTTTCTAATTATTCTCCGAGGATGCCCTTCCTTAGGAGAAACACTTTTCTTCATCTACATAAAGGATACAACTTGATAACCAAAGTATTTTAAGTCGTTCCACATTTTATATGCAAAGATCTCAAACAGCCAGTGTTCACACATTCACATGCCCCCTCAGTAGAAACAAAATTTTAGTCACAGACAAACTTTATTGGCCAGTATGGGATCCAAAAAGGCAAACTTACTTTATTTTCATGTTTAAGGCAGAATCTCATGTAGCCAAGGCTAGCCTTAAACTTCTCTCATTATCCATCCTGCCTTCACTTCTCAAATTATGGGATTATAGGCATGTGCCACAATACAAGTCAACATAAGCTTTATTCTAGGTTACCATTTTAAAATAATTTTTATATCAAGTCTCATACTAAGTACTTCCCATGGGTTATTTCATGCAATCCTCAAATCACTACTCTAAGGATCCTGTACTGCACACTTTAGAGATGAGGATGCTGAAGAGAATGGGAAAATGGATGCAATGCATGAAGAGATCATGCAGAAATCCTTAACTATGTGTGCTAACCTAAAGCAGCGAGTTAAGGATGCTGAGTTGCCTAGTACAAAAGAATAAGCTAAAAGCACCACAAACAGATAGCTAAGAGATAGGAGAACTGAGATTTCAAACCCAAATTGATTCTGGGCAAGCATGGTAGTGTGATGTGGCCTTTTCAAGCAATAAATGGACATATATTATAAGAAAGGGTAAGTTCTAACATGTACGCATGTGTGTGAGTGTGCATGGGCAACTCCCCCTCTGCCACCCCCTACAGACCATACCTACTACCTACCAAGGAAGGTTTATTATTTCTATTCCTTGTTTTTCTGAAATGCATCTTAGTATCATCAAGTATTTCTAGATAGTTTTCTAATCATAGTTGTTATTATCTATATTAAAGAATGTTTTTATTAAAGTAAATACGTAACTATCTCAATATTTCTATCATTATTCTTTTATTTTTATGAACACCTTCAAAAATAACTTAGACTGAAATTACTTCTACATTATGAATAAAATTATAAAATGAAAGCAAGCTGAAGGATGAGATATATTTCATAGTAAGTAGAATATATATGTAATACCTTTTCCATAGAAATATAAAATATTATGCATTATAGACAACGATAAATGCTAGAGTATGTGACCTACATTGGATTACTTGAAAACTACCATAGTTTGTCTGTACTAAAAGCTAGAGTTATCTCTAAATTTAAATATGTGATACCAAATCAGGAAGGAAACAATCGAACGTAGTCAGGAAGAAGACATCTCGATCTGTCAATTAACAAATGCCTGCTGGGTCTGTGCCATGGGTAAAGGTTTCTGCTGCTGTGCTTGACATGAGGGAGTCAATGAAGCTGGCTCCTGTACACAGAAGTCTATCAGATGCTGTTTAACGATGCATGATAGTAAGTTGAAAATGCACGACAAAAGTTTAAAAATGCAACCAGATATTGTATGATATACCACAGGAGCTCAAAACAGGTTAGTCATGCAAATGTACAGAAAAAAATGTACACTCCGTTCAGACTCAGCAGCAGAACATATCTTGTCTTTTTTTCTTTTTTTTCTTTTCGTTGTATCCTTGCCTTTTGAAATGCAAAACATCACAAACTTAGCTTCATTCATTCCCAACTACCCCTTTCCAGAGGTAATTAAAAGTATTGTTTATCATTTATTTAGGGTGAAGGGGAGGTGCTGCTGAGTGTATGGAGGTCAGAAGACAGCTTGCAGGAGTCCAGTTTTTCCTTCCACCATATGAGTCCTGGTAGTGGACTCAGGTTTTCATGCTTAGAAGCAAGTGCCTTTACCCACTAAGCCATACCACTGGCCCTCTCCAGAGGTAACCTCTATCCTGGAGTTAGAATGCATCATTCCCATTACAGATATTTTTTCTACAATTGTCTATAACTGGTACACATTTGGGAGGGGGAAACTTTTTTCTTCCTTTAAAAAATGTCAATGTGTACCTGAGGCAGAAGCAGAAACCTTATAAAAGGTCCAGTTCAGTTAAATGTACTCCCTTCCCAAGACAACTGAGACTACTTTTAGGTGTCATATAGGTGAAGAGACACACAGCTGTTGCCATATGTCCTACAGTGCACAGGGTAGTCCCTACCACACAAGAGTATCTAGCATCAAATGCCAATACGTTGCTACTCATTTTAAACATTCATTTTATGATGGTTTATTCATAACTGTTGCTTATTTATTTTAAATAATTTATGGTATTCACTTGTAGATATTATCCCTTAAAAAAACAAAGAAAGAAAGAAAGAAAGAAAGAAACAAACAAACAAAAAAACCCAAACTGGTCACCTAGCAGGTGTGATGGCACACCCTTTTAATCCTAGTCCTTGGGAGGCAGAAGAAGGTGAATCACTGTGAGTTCCAGGCCAGCCTGGTCTACACAGTGGGGCCCATGACAGTCAAATCTACATAGTGAGACCAGGTCTCAAAACAAGAACAATGACAATAACAACAACAACCCCACAAAAAACAACCAAACAAACAATCAAACAACAACAGCAACAAGAAAACTATCCTACTTTTTAAGCAGGTCACTTTTTAAGGACTTGCCTGTTACCTGAAGGTGTGAAATCATCTGATTTCAGGCAAAGTTCTCCTATCAAATTGAATATATTTCAATGTTTAAATTTTTATTTTACTTTTCAATGTTTTTAATTGAAAGGGAACTACATCTCTTCCTCTTCCACTCCCTCCAGCCATTCCCTCAGAATCCCTATGTCATCCCACTCTCAAGTTAATAGTCTCCTTTTCTTTAGTTACATACACATATCTATGTATATGTGCGTATAAATATATACAAACAAAGCCTGCTGGGTCCTGTGTGCGCACACACACACATGCGATTTCAAAGCTGACCATCCTTCACTGGACATCCAATAAGTCTTCATCTGTGGGACTGGCTAATTCTCCTTTTCCCACCAGTCAATAGTTGCCTGGAGTTCTTTGTTTGGGGATAGGACTCGGTGAAATTTTAATTGCAAATGCAAAAGTTAAAAGATCAATTATCAAAAAAGTATTAAAACTACTAATCATGGCATTAAAATATCTGTACTCATTTTAACAAAATAATGGTTACTTTTACAATGACTCCAGTAAAATGTTATATGATAAAATATACCAAAAGTGAAGCTGGAAGGCTCAGTGGGTAAGAACTCTTCCAGAGGACTAGATCACCTACAGAAGTGACTCCCAGTGACCTATAACACTAGTTCCAGGGGACTCAAGGCCTTCCTCTGGCCTCCATGGGCACTGCAGACATGTGGGGCATATACACAAACTTGGAACATGTATAATACTCAAGTGCACAGATACACATAATGGAAACACAGACATATATCAAAACCTATTAAAACCTATTATTTACTTTTCTGTTAAAAATTCAGCGATACTTTCCATTTGGCCAAATCAATTTAGCTAAGAACCATCATTTATACCAAAAGCCAAGAAAATTGCTAGTAAAGGCTCATGTTGTTGAAACGGTACCACAACAAGCATTGGTATAAACTTAGAACTGCACTCAGTTTGAATTTACTCCTATCTAAGTGTAATTTCAGGAAAATCTTAATATTTAGTAAGGAATATAAGGCAAATTCTATGTATTTACTACTTCATATTCAGATTTTAAAATGAGCAGTATCATGAAAACATTAATACTTTATTAACAACATGTAACCAAAATAGATATGAAGAATGTTTTCTGTTTTTCTTTTGCTTTTTGTTTGGTTTGTTTTTCTTTTCTTTGTGACCCCTGCAGGCAAAGTCTCACATAGTTTAGGCTGCCCTCAAATATACTATGTACCTGAGGATGACTTTGTACCTCTGATCTTCCTGCCTTTATCTTCAAAGTGCATGGATCATTGCTATGTACCATTAGCCTAAGTTTCAAGCAGTGATTTGAGGGTATATGTTATACATACATGCTCCTGTGGGTGAATATATGTGTGCTTGTTGGTGTGCAAGCATGATAACTGACATCAGCATTAGATAATGGGTGTCTATCCTCAATCAGATTCTACCTCCAAAAAACAAAATTAAAAAAAATGGAGTGTTTTGCCCACATATATATAAGTAGAGTACATGTGTTCAGTGCCTATAGACAACACAAGAAGGTATCAGATCCCCCAGAACTGGAGTCATACACAGTTGTAAGCCATCATGTGAGTGCTAATAACTCAACTGTCCTCTGTAGAGCAAGTGCTGTTACCTATGTAGCCATCTTTCTAGTTCCCACCTTAATTTTTTTTTTTAGACAGGGTCTGTTAGAGAGCTTGAAACTCATCAATTTGGCTAGGCTGACTGGCCAACATGCTTCAGGGATACAACTGTCTCTGCTTCCTAAAACCTACCCTCAGTGCTGAGGTTATAGGCACAGTCATTAAGTCTTTCATTTTTATGTAGGTGCTGAGGATCCAAACTCAGGTTTTCATGACTGTATGGCAGGTACCATATCAACTTACCAATTATATCATCTCTACATCCCCACACTCAAGTTCTTTTTAAAAATGTGGTACAAGTAATGGAACCCAGAGCTTTGTGCATTCTAAGCAAGTACTCTACCAATTGAACCACACATCTAGCTGAGGAATGGCATTTTAAAGTGGCACTTCCTATGAAGAAAACTGTCTTCAAGCCAAGTCAGTGATAAGTCCTATATAACAAATTCTTATTTTTTTCTTTAGTTCCATAAAACATAGAATACCTTCATCCTCCAGTAAGCCAGATATGCCCTCTGTGGATATTTAATTGAGACATAAAATGGGAGTATAAAAGTATAATTTATTCAGACAGAATGTCTAATCATTCTCTATGTTCCTCTACTAAACCTGGGCCTGTTCCCAATTCTCAATCTCAGTAAATGGTAGCCAGAAATTTAGGATCCCTTTTCCAATCTCCTACATATGCACCTCCAAATATATCTAGATTATCATCAAGTGACATCGGCTCATATCATCTGAATCTTTCAAAATATATATGAATTCTTTCATCACGGGTCAAGCCTTTAGTACCCCCACTCCAGTATGTTTGGCCCCAGCCAATAGGATCTCCTTTGGAAACAGAAACCCAATTTAATGACCCCCTAAAATGTTCCCCAATCTCCACCGACTTAAAAACTATCTCACAGCCCCACACTAGGTGGTTGGCAAGACCACTGGGTGATCAGAACACAGGACAACCCTCTGCTCTCCTCCTCTCTCCAGGTCTCATGTGTTTTCCAAGCTGCAGCCATTTCTTGACTCACTCTCCTGCTACAGGGCTATTCATCTTGCCCCCCCACCCAACTCAAATTCCCATGCATGGTTCACAGCTTCTAGAAAGATATAGCCCATATGAAAAGTTCACTAGGGTTATAATACACCATCAAGCTCTGATTTGTTGCTAGAGCAAACTTGTAAGATAAATAACTGCATAACCACTCTACCCAGACAGTCAGCAAAAAAGGCAACCAGTGAAGGACTGCAAATATTTATCTGTACTAAGTCTACTGAAAACCCATGTCATCCTTCTTATTGGGCCGTAATTACTAGTTTAACAAAAAAAAGGACTTTCTTGCATTAATTTAAATAAGAAAAACAAAAGAGCTATGTCTTGGTACACAAGGAAAAGCAAATTAACAAAGCAAGGACACTAAACTTGTTTTTTTCCAGGTTGTTTTCCCATTTCTTTTTCTTTTGGGTGATGAGCATCAAACCAGTATTTGAACATACCAAATACTTTTTCTACCACTGAGTTATATCCCATTCCCATTTCTGGGTTTCTATATTTTATTTTATTTTATTTTATTTTATTTTATTTTATTTTATTTTATTTTTGTTTTTTTCGAGACAGGGTTTCTCTGTGTGTAGCCCTGGCTGTCCTGGAACTCACTCTGTAGACCAGGCTAGCCTCGAACTCTTGAACTCAGAGATCCACCTGCCTCTGCCTCCCAAGTGCTGGGATTAAAGGCGTGTGCCACCACCGCCCGGCCTATATTTTATTTTTTAAAGACACAGTTTTCCCAGGAGGTGGGGTGATAAGCTCAGTGGTTAAAAGCATTTGATTGCTCTTCCAGAGGTTCTGAGTTCAATTCCCAGTAACCACACAGCGAATCACAACAGAGAACTCAAGTTACATAAAGTACATCAAAAAAATGTTGTGGCTTAAATAGGAATGACCTCCTAGATAGACTCATGTATTTAGATGCTTGGCACATAGGGAGTAGTACTATTAAGAGGTGTGACCTTCTTGAAGTAGGTGTGGTCTTGTTGGAGGAGGTGTATAGAGGTGGGCTTCAGCTAGGTGTGGCAATCTTACCCTGCTGACTGTGGATCAAGATGTAGAACTCTGAGCTCTTTCTCCAGTATCATGTCTACCTGCACGATGCCATCTGTCCCATGATGATGATAATGGACTAAACCTTTGAAACTGTAAGCCAACTCCAATAAAATATTTTCCTTTATAAGAGCTGCCACAGGCATGGTGTCTCTTCAAAGCAATAAAACCCAAACTAAGATAGAACTTGGTATCAGCATAGTTGGGTATTGATGTGAGAGACTTGGCCATGTTTTTGGAAAGACCTTGGAAGGACTTTGGAACTTTGGGATAGAAAAACCACTGAGTGTTAAGAGCTCAGTGGGATATTCTTTAGAAGCATGGAAGATGAGAAAGCTGAGGGTGGTGCAGAATGAAGATGGAGACCTGGTTTGAGGAGTTTCAGAGGGAAGTTTAAAGACTCTATCAGGGTTCTTTTCTGTTTTGAACTAAGATTTGGTGGTTCTAGTTAGCTGGTGCTGAAGAATCAAGCTGTGATTAACAAGATACCAGAACTACTAGCATGAAACCTTTGCTTTGTTGGGATACTGTGGGCAGCTGGAGCTAAGAATTTAGCAGTGATTAAGAAGAGAACAGCATCATGTAGTGAAATATTCTGGGAAGTGTTTCCAGTGGCTGCCATGGTTCTACCTCCTACTGGCACCCAGACTTGGTAATATGTAACAGTTACCCAAGTGGTACTGGTTTTGAAGGCATGAAGGGGTCATAGAAAGCAGCTGAGGTTGAGCAGTTTAAGAGGCCAGGAGAGGTCACTGGTGAAGATGTAGGACTGAAGAGGTCATGTAGAAAAGTTAAGGTTTGGTACCAGGAAGAGAACCTATAAGACTGTATTAGTGAAAGAGCAGCCCAATTACAGCAAGAGACCCCAGCAGTTTTGGAGGTGCCAGTACCATGGGATGACTGCCAAGAACAGCAACAGTGGAGCCAGCTGGAGTCTAGAAAACAAGCTGTGTGTGCTGCAGAGGGCAGAGCTGGAAAAGTGATCCAAGCCCTTTGGAGAAGTCCAGAGATCGTGACTAGATCCCAGACATTGCATGACTGGGGTTTTGTTTTGATTTGATTTGATTTGTTTGTGACTGTGCCCTGATTTTCCCTCTTACAGTAAGAAAGTAGTTGGTCTATTCTACTGGAGCCCACAATTGAGAGGTTGGAATTTTAAAATGACTTTGGATTTTAAAAGAAATTGGCCATTTTAAATGGAAGGATAGTGAAAATATCATCCTGAATAAGGTAACCAAGACCCAAAAGGACATGCATGGTATGTACTCACTTATAAGTAGATATTAGCTATAAAGTACAGGATAACCATGCTACAATCCACAGACCCAAAGAAGCTAAGTAATAAGGAGAGCTCAAGGGAGGATTTATGACTTTCAGTTAGAAGGGGAAATAAAATACATTGGGGGTGGAGGTGGATGGAGGGAGGGAACTGGGGGGAAAAGAGGGAAATAGGGATGGGAATCAGGTATGAGTAGAGGGGGCAGGGAGGAGAACAGAAATCGGTGGGACTAGCCAGAGACCCAGGAGAGGGGAGGCTCCTGGGAGTCAATGAATTAGCCCTAGCTGACACTACTAGTAGGTGTGTGTGTGTGTGTGTGTGTGTGTGTGTGTAGAATGAAGTGGTCACCTCCTGTAACTAGACAGGACTTCCAGTGGAGGGACGGAGGGGCATCAACCCACCTACAAAACCTTTCAACCCCAAATCTGTCCTTTCTACAAGATGTACAGGGATAAAGATGGAGCAGAGATGGAGGGAACAGCCAACCAGTGACTGGCCCAACTTGAGACCCATCCCATGTGAGAGAACCAACCCCTGACACTATTAATAATACTCGATTATGCTTGCAGACAGAAGTCTAGAATAACTGCCCTCTGAGAGGCTCCACCCAGCAGCAGATCAAAGCAGATGCAGACACCAACAGCCAAACATCAGGTTGAGGGCAGGGAGTTGTGTGGAAGAATGGAGAATAGGATTGAGGAATCTGAAGGGGATAGGAACTCCACAGGAAGACCTACGGAGTTAACTAACCTGGGTCCATGGGGGCTCTCAGAGACTGAACCACCAACCAAAGAGCATGTAATGGCTGGATGTAGGTACCCTACACATGTGAAGCAGATGTGCAGCTTGATCTTCATGTGGGTTCCCTAACAATTGGAGCAAGGGCTGTCTCTGACTGTGTTGCATGCCATTGGATCCCCTTCCCCTAGCTGGACTGCTTGGTAAGAAAACCTCAGATGGAGAGAATGTGCTTAGTTCTGATGCAATTTGATGTCCTAGGGTGGGTGGTACCCAAGGGGGTGGGGCTTCCACTTCTCTAAGAAGAAGAGGAGGGGATAATGGGGGAAGGATCTGTGAGGCGAGACTGGTAGGAGAGGGGGCTGTGACCAGGATGTGAAGTGAATTAATAGGAAAAATTAATAGGAAAAATAAAGGGACTGAAATTTTAACATGTTTGAATTTGTAAAGACTGCGGGACTTTTAAAGTTATTTATGCTTTTAATGTAAGATATTTGGGATGAATAAGAAAGACAGTGATCTATGAGTCAAGTTGACAAAGGGTCAATTGTACTGGCTGGTTTTGAAACAATCTAGAGTCATCATAGAGAAAGGAGTCTCAGTTGAGGAAATGCCTCCATGAGATCCAGCTATAAGACATTTTATCAATTAAGGTGATCAATGGGTGAGGGACCAGCCCATGGTGGGTGGTACCATCCCTGGGCTGCTGGTCCTGGGTTCTATAAGAAAGCAGGGTGAGCAAGCCAGGGGAAGTAAGCCCATAAGCAGCAGCATCCTCCATGGCCTCTGCATCAGCTCCTGCCTCCAGGTTCCTGTCCTGTCTGAGTTCCTATTTTGTCCTGACTTTCTTCAATGATGAAGAGCAATGTGGAACTGTAAGCCAAATAAACCTTTTCCTCTCCAACTTGCTTTTTGGTCAAGGTGTTTTGTTGCAGCAACAGAAACCGTGACTAAAACAATAAATACATCAAAAAAAAAAACCGAAAGAAAGAAAAGGACACAGTATTCCCTAGGAAACACAGTTGAACAGATTTGTTCTTCTGGCCTTTAGAATATTTACAAAAATGACAATTCAAAGAGACATAAGATCCCTCATCTCTGGCCCTGGCCCTCACCAGGAATTTAAATTAGCTCTTAAAGTGCAGGAAAAAATGATACTGCCTCAGTAAATGCCTGCCCTGACCCCTGGAAGGTCTTCCAAAAGCACTGCAAAACTGAGGTTGCTTTCCTCTGCTAATATTGCTTTCATAACAGGGCTGTGAAATGGCTGAATATGCTAGGTTGTGTGTGTGTGTGTGTGTGTGTGTGTGTGTGTGTGTGTATGATGTGCTTCTCTCTTTGAAACAATTACATGGTTCTTTTTGGGCTAGTGAGCTGGCTAAGTAAACATGCTTGCTATACAAGCCTAGTGACTGGTGTTCAATCCTCAGTATGTATGTAAAGGTGAAACTAGAGAACCGACTCCACAAAGCGGTTCTTCTCACCTCTTATACACTCCCACACAAATAAAAAAATTAAGAATATTTTTAAGGACATGGTTTCACCATGTAGATGTCCTATGGGTGTCCTGGAATTCACTCTGTAGACCAGGCTATCATGGAACTCACATAGATCAGCTCACCTCTGCCTCCAAAGTGTTGGGATTAAAGGTATGCATTACCATGCCCAGATTAAAATAATTTTTTAAAAGGTTTTCTTCCACAGTCACTTGTGTTCTAGTCTGTGGTAAAGTTGTGCAATTTGCTTTAGTCCAGTGAAAATGACAACCTTCTAACTACTGCTATCGCATATTTGTGCCATCTGAGACATTCCTAGTATCAGAACAGTCATAAGATTGCTAGTAGCTAACAGTTATGGAGCTTCTGTAGTATGGCCCCAAGTCCTTAGGGCAGTGGGTGTCTCAGAGTACTTAGAATGAAGTTGAACTATTTTTATTTCTATAATAAAAAGCAAAGTTTCTGAGAAAGCTGAAGGTTGGTATTTCAGTGCCAAAAATATAAGAATGAAGCACATAAAAGTCTTGGAGAAACTAATTGAAAGATGCACACAAAGTCCACATACCAAAGTAAGCTACTGTGAGCACTATCAGTATATGCCAGTGTTTACTGTTATAGCGGGTCAGTATCAACCTGACCAGACATTGGTTGACAATATCAAAAGATGATGCAAGGAGATATGTTTACAGGTAAACAGTGTGCTGAAAATAGGCTCATCTTTTTGTGTACAAGGAAGTTGGCATGCCTTTTGTTGTTGTTTTCATGGGCTAGAGAACTCTACCTATAGCCCTACTGTGTTATAGGTCACTTTTATACTTTTGTATACACACACACACATCACACTTCAGTAAAGTAGATTTAAGATGAGTCACTTAAGGTTGGAGAGAGATGCAGCTCATTGCTAGAGTGCTTCCCCAGCATATCCAAGGCCCTAGGTTCAATCTTTAGTACCATTTAAAAAACAACTTTTAAAAAGAATTTACCTCACAGTTACAGATTAATACAAACTTACTAAATTATGGTTATACAGAGAAGGTAATTAATAAAATGTCCAAAAACTGAAATCTAGTTATCAAGATAAAAAATAAGATGCCCAAACAAGTTTCCCTAATCCCTCTCACACAGCAAAGAGCATCTCTTTAAATAGAAAGGAAGAGAGACAAGTTAGGTGTGGTAGCCTGGCATCCCAGCTAGTCAGGAGGCCGAGGAAGAAGGATGACAGTTGAGGTGAGCATGACATAAGACCTTATCTTCTGAGAAAAGGATGGTGATGCAGAGAACCAAATGTCCTTTCCAAACAGTCTAGTTCTATAGTCAAAGACTATGTGTAAAATGAGATGTTTGATTTGCATACTGTCCACATCTTTATACACATTTATACAGATGTCCTCAAGAGGCCTCATATATAGCAAATTCAGACTTCGAAGTCAGCAAATGAATGAAAATTTCAGAGATTATGCAGTAGTGATGCCTGTCAGGATGTTCTTCAGTTAAGTGGTATTAACTGACTCTGCCTGCACTGCAGTTACTGTGCAAATTGTGTGACTATTTTGTTGCACCCTTATTTTATAACAATAAGGACATAATGAGAAAACGAAAGTTCCACTTGTATTGATCAAATAATTAAAAATCAAGAATGGCATTAATTAAGCATGCCAAATGCAGGCAATCTACAACTTCAATCAGACAATCACCAGGCTTATGAGACATTCAACTCTGATGGGAGAATACAAAATTTAAAATTAAATGCAGACTATATCTCATCAAAGATTACCTTGCTGTGGCAGCAACAGTAACTTACAACACACTAACTCTAAGTTGTACTGAAAAAAAGTAGTTTTCCAATTGTCTGCTACAATCCAAGTTGGCTTTTTAATATACTCACTTCACCTTGAACTTGCATGATGTTCTTGTCCTTCCTAGTTTATAGACTCTTTCAGAGAAATGTTCAGATTTTTCAGATCTTTCTCCCTGCTTCTGCCAAGACAGGGGCTGCATTATACGGACTAGGTGAGGTAGAAAGAAGCTCACTGTAGTAAGGCAGGGGTTCTCTGGTCTCTAAGAAGGTTCTTTCTGGGCTTGAACCCCTGGTGCCTCTGTTAAGTCCCAAGAAATATAAATCAACTCTGGAGAGTTCTCTTAGCTCAGAGCATGGCAGTTTGGTCCAACTGATTAAGTGCCCTCTTGGCTTCCTGGTGCTAAAGACATCTCGACTGAAATCTCATTTACAACTCCCCTTGGTCACTGACTGCTATACTTTTATCAGCTTCTCCCTCAACATGATGTCCCCATTGATACTTCTACTGGCTGTCAACCCAGCTACCTAAGATAAATGTCCTTTTGAGATCCTTAGAAATTGCTCACAAGCTAAAGGAGGACCAGGAGGCCTCTATGCACTTAACCACACAGACTTTTTTTTTCTGCTGTTGCTGCTCCTGTAATGAGGTAAACTTGGAGAGAACATCTTTCAATAATGGAATGAGAAATAAGCTTCCTTCACTTTTGGCAATAACTTCAACACATCCATTTTTCTGAAGTGGGAATGTTGGAAATGTCAGCACATAATTACCTACTCTAACTTGCCCTCTTCTTTCTACATTGCTTTATCATTTGAAATGACAATCTTTCATTTCTCCTTTAATTCTCAAAGAAAATTCTCCTAGAAAGTAGCATCCTTGCTTCTCAGCCCCAGCTCTCTCACTCTCCTGGGGGTATGATAAAAAGCAAAGGTAAGGAGAAAAATTCTGGTATAGTGGCTGCAGATATAGCAGCAGGTATTTCAAAATTATTATCCCTATTAAATTTGAAAAATTTTAGGTACACTGATAGAACAACAACTAAAGTCATCTTAAAATTTTGGACAAATGATCAATATTTTTAAAAAATACATGCTCCTTGGGGCTGGAGAGATGAATCAGTGGTTAAAAGCTCATATTCCTCTTGCAAAAGGCCCAAGGTCCATTCGAAAGTGCTCCAGGGGATTTGCTGCTTCCTCCTGACCTGTGTGGCCATGTACTATACTTACATAGACAGATAGATACCCATATGCATGACTTAAAATAATAACAATAAATCATAAAATTAAAATGGTTCAGACAAAGAGAAAACATTGTTTCTCTGTTAAATAGTGAGAATAGCTTTGTACAGATTCCTTTATAAGGGGTACTAACTGTCTAACTTTCTTGTGATAGTTCCTCTGTGCATTGTGTAGATAACACTGATCTCTTAATGTTTGCAATTATGTGTGGGTAAACAATGTATAAAGAGCTAGCAATAACATAGGTAGCTACCATGGAATAAGTGGCTCACAGTTTCTAAGAGAAAACTAAGAACAAATATATCCAGGGGTACCCACACATTCACACCTTCTGCTGAAGTTAGAGACAAAAAACTAAAATGGTTGCAAATTAATGTCTGTTTTGTAATTGTTCATCAACACCCTGATAAATCCTGTGTGTATGGTGTGTGTGATGTATTCATTCTGGATTTTGGGAAATATACTATTCTAGGTTTATATTCTATAAAAATAATATGAATACTGAACTGTCTTAAATAAGGTCAACACATCAATGGTTATTTTTCCCCAATTCTTTGGAAATATAGGTGACTTGGGAGGTCACAGGCTCTAGGTGGGAAGGTATTGTTATTGTTCCACAAAAAACAGGATGCAGCCATGAAATTACCCTCTAAAGAATTATATTTATACCCATATAACAGTGTTGCCATCAACACTGGCCAGAGAAGCTCCATTCACAATGGGCGTGGTAATTGCAAAGACTTAGAAGTGGTCAATATAATGAGAAGTAAGCAATCACAAGGCTGACAAAGGAGTCGGCCATAAGTGACATCAACAATAGTCACTCCAAGGGCTCAAGGAATGTGGCAAGAAGAGGGCAGAAATTAAAGAGCCAAAGAAAGGGGTGGGATGAGGTGAAAGCCATCTTTGGAGCATGACAATGCAGCTACACTCATCATCTCACGACAGTTGTATTTACCTGTGCAAGACTGGGCCTGTCAACATCCTGCTACTGGGAGCAAACACATGGGGCCTAGAAGAGGACCTAAAGGCAGATAATGGTAGCTGGTGGGGAACAGGGGATCAAGAAGACTCACCTCTACTTAAGTCTCCAGGGGAGGGAGAGACATTTTCTTTGATGGTACAATCACTAGTAAAGAGCTCATGCTCTTATAAATAGCCCTTTACCCGGGATCTTATAAGAAACCCTAAGAACATACAGTGGGTCAAAAAGAAAACAAAAACAGAAAGATGACGAGCTGGGAAGGGGATCAACTGGGAACTGAAGGGGAACAAGAGAGGATAATGGGAAGGTGAATGATAAAAATCTATATGCATATGAAAATGTCATTAGGAAGCCCATTCCTTTCCTTCCTTTTTATTGGTTTTCTCACATAATATATCCTGATCATGGCTTCTCCTCCCTCTACTCCTCTCAGTTCCTCCCCACCTCCCTCCCACCCAGATCTTTCTGTCTCTCATTAGAAGTCAAACATACTCTTAGGAGATAACAAGAAAACATAATAAAATAAAATAAGATAAAACAAAGATTATCACATTAAAGTAGGACAGGACAAACCAACAGAAGAAGAACCCAAGAGAAGGCACAAGAATCAGAGACCCACTCATTCACACACTCAGGAATTCCCACAAAGACACTAAACTGGAAGCCTCATGATATATGCAGAGGACCTGGTGTGGATCTGTGCAGGGCCTGTTGCATATATGTGCCTCAGTATCTGTGAGTTCATATGAGCTTTGAGTTCATATGAAGGACTTGTTCCTCTGGCGTCCTCCATCCCCTCTATCTCTTAAACTCTTTCTGCCTCCCCTTTCATAGGGTTTCCTGAGCCCTAAGAAAGGGATAGATGGAGACATCCCATTTAAGCCTGAGTGTTTCAAGGTCTCTCACTCTATGTATGATGTCTGACTGTGGGTCTCTCTATATCTTCCCATCTGCTGAAGGAGGAATCTTCTCTGATGATGAAGCCCAGATGCAAATTAAAAAATGTAAGTATGCTTAATGAAACTCCCAAGTTCAAAAGAAACAGGCTTATTCTTCAGGGTCTGGTCCTCAGGTACATAAGTGCCATTGATACTGTTGAGATTAGACAGATTGTGAGGTATAGCAAGAGAAATGTGGAAAGTTATTCTGGAACTCTGCAGTGCATTTCTCTAAGGGCAGTGTGACCCTGTGCTAGGATAGATGTGCTTACACACAACAAGCACACATGATCACAAAATGGGTTAACGCAAATCTGATTAATGTACAAAGCCACTGATCTTCACCACAGCTGTGTACACACGAAAGTTATAATTAACATTAGCAATTTTTTCTTTTCCTAAAGCTTTTCAGGGGAGTTGAGAGGTTATTCAGTGGTTAAGAATACTTGCTGCTCTTGCAGAAGACCTGGGTTAGATTCCTAGTGGCTCACTTCCAGGTCCAGACCCCATGTTCTCTTCTGATCTCCTCAGGTCCCTTCTGCTCTTCTCAGGCACCCCAACACCATTAAAATAAAATAAAATAAAATAAAATAAAATAAAATAAAATAAAATAAGGCGATGTTAACAGCTTATGGGAAAAACAAGGCAGGACAACTCCAGGGTATCTGTGCAGGGAAGGAATTTCAAGGAAGTAACACATTTTCACTTTACTTAAATGATATTAAGTCAGCTAGTTCATTTCTCTTTCTCCCTCCTTTGGGGAGCATTTGCAGGGCCTTCTAGCTTGTTCTGTGACTCCTCTTTTCATGGTCCATAGTATTCTATCTACAGCTCTGGCAAAGAATTTCCCTATGACTGACCATGTGGCCTCACTTCCCAAGCAAGATAACAATTAACATTGGTAAGAAAAGGGGCCTTATTTTGACTCTGTACTTCAATACCTAGCAGAAAGGCCTTCCAAAAGGATGAGATAGACCAGTTGAACAGGCTAGTTTTGTTGTTTTTGTTTTGCAGCTTTGAAACAGGGCCCCACTGTGTAGTTCAGGATAGCCTTCACTTTGTGGCAATCATCCTGCCTCAGCCTCCCAAGTTTGCAGGTGGAGCCACTGTGACTGACCAGTACACATACTTTCAGTACCTCTGATGAAATTGTCAGTAATCATGAAGAAATGAGACAAAGAACATCCTGGACAAGGAAATAAGGTAAGATTTAATTGCAACTAAAAACACTACAAAAAGTAAAGACTTGAAATACATCTTTGTTAAAAGGGTCAAGTATATAAGCTTCAAAACCAATGACTTCTTTTTGTTCATTCTCTGACAGTTTGAACTCGAGGACACAGAACAAACTGCACTCCTCCATTGCTGTGGGCCCTTTCTTTCTATCTAGTAAGCTTTCTATAGATGCTGAGCATAGCTTTCAGCCCTTTGTCCTAAATCCACAGCAAAATGGCTGCTTAATGAATTAATCTGAAGTTTTACAGTGTATCCTTTTGGTTTGTCTTTAACTAGGACAAAGACTCTCCTTACATCAAAAAAATTATACTCAAATACCACGGATAATGAAGCCACACAAATTTGAAAAATATCTGCTTTACAAACATCACAGTTCGCTAAGTGCTTCAAGAAATTTAAGAGAAAATTGAGAAATTTTGGAAAACTGTAAATTAACAGATGATTATAGGAGAAATTATATTATTATTTAACAAAAGAGCAGAATTTTTAAATCTAATACTCTGTATTTATGTGGCATAGAACAAACAGTTAAGACATTGTACCAGGTCCATGGAATAAGTATATAAATGGGACTTGTGTCTGAATTTCAAAAAGTGGCAGGAGGAGGAAGCATCTTTGCTGGAAAGGCACGGTGAAGGGGAGCATGGATCTTTTCTAACAGAGGAACATGGCTGACTTCTAACTGCTTTACATCAGTCCTTGAGCTAAAATCTAAACCCACGAATAATATTGACATACTATACTGTCTTTGAATTATGTCCTTCTAACTATTCTACTAGCTGTATTTAAACAAAACTAAAGCTACAGCAGAATCGATCAGAATGTAGAAAAAAATACGATGTAGAACAAATACATGTATCAGAAACTGTGTTAAAATTTCTATCAAGCACTAAACAATCAGTTTTCTAAGAAGATTTTGTTTCCTACCTACAAAAATAAGTCAAAAAGAAAACTCTCCATATAAAGGGCTATATTCCAAACAGTTAAAAATGTAAGTTATGTCCTGGGTCCTTTCTCATAACAATGCTACTGAGTCTACCTACATGGTTTCTAGGTGGTTGGGGGAAAACAAATCCAGCCTTTCTCATTGAAAGCATTCTTGAGTAATATTCAATTGTGTGACATCTTCTTTCAGACATATCTGCCACTCCTGATGCCAAGAAAATGAAAGTGGTGACATAAAACTCAAAGGCCATCATCACACTTCCAAGAGAAGGATGAGATCTAAGAGGGATGAGCTCATCAGCTCGAGAGCCAGAGACAGCAGGGATTTCAACCTTGCCTCCAGCACATACTACCCAAGTGAGTGGCCTCAAGGGCATTACTCACCTCTTGGTACCTCAATCTCCTTGTTAGGAAAACTGGGCCTAACAAGAGCTCATAAACTGGGCCTAACAAGAGCTCATATTCCTGGGATACTATTAGGATTAAATGAAAAGACAAAAAGAAATAAATAAAGTTCAGTGTTGATTAAAGTTAAACAAAATGTTCTGCTTGTAGGTATTCCCAAACACCCTAAGTATGTTCCCACGTGAGTTCAGAGGACCTAGGTCTAATTCTAAGGCCTGTCTCCTCTTCCCCTTAGGGAGACTGCCAGTTCTTACTGTTATTTGTAAGCTAAGCCTCAGGACAGCAATGGAACTGAATATCCTTGTCCAACAGACCACTTACCACCAGGACTGGGCAGACCATGGGGCTATGATACTTGCATGATATACTTGCATGACATGCAGGGCTCTAGGACTTCTGACTGGAGGTTCTTGCAGAGATTTTTTTAACCATTTGATCATAAAGCACATGGCCTGGGGACCTAAAGCCAGCCAGGTATGTTCTGCCTGTTAGACAGCAGCTCTCAGCAAAAGGCTTAAAAGGTAACCCAAGTAAAACATGAGAACCAAGATAACTACAAGGCACTGACCACAAGGCCTCTTGGCATGTGTCTAACAGCATGTGTTGACAGCCAATAAGAATGGAAAGAGTTTCAATAGGATCACAAGTCAGGGAATGTGAGCTTAAGTTTGATTTTCAAATTACAAAACTGTAAGCTGAGTGTGGCAGTGCATGTCTATCGTCCTAGCACTTGGAAAAGTGAGAAAAGGGATGGAAAGTTTAATTATCAGTTCAGAACATGAGTGTAGTGAGAATTTTGATTTCTTTTAAAATCCAGTTATGTTTTTGTTTTAATTCCAGGCTGCTTTAGATTATTCACAGATGCTATGATTTGTCTCATTCTCTAGTAGGGGTGTGATTTCTGCCAGCTGCAGATTGTGACATTTGGACACTTGACATGGTACTAATGTGAGAGCCTCAAGAGGGCCTGTGGGTGCAGCTGCTGCTTCCCTTGCTGCTGCTGCTGCTGCTGCTGCTGCTGCTGCTTCCTGCTGTTGCTTTTGCTGCTTCTGTTATTGCTAGATTGCTGCATTTCTAGATTGCTGGTTGCTGGATTGCTGGATTGCTGGTTGCTGGTTGAAGATATCCTGATGACTAAAATAGGACTTAACCAAGGAACTTGATGCCCCAATCATCAGGAGGCAGTCTAACAAGATTGAAGACCCCTTACCCCTCTAAACTTCTTTCATGCCTACCTAGTGTTGGGGGGGGTGTTGGAAGGAATTGGGATGGAGAAGGGTGGTAGATATAAAAACCCAATAAAGTAGCCAAAATAACGTCCACACACAAGCAAGACCCTGTCACAAGCAATCCATGAAGTTGTTTGATAGGATCACAGAACATGTTACATTTATTTCACAGGTCTCTGAACTCCACAAAACTATGAACTCTTTCACACAGATATACAGCAAGATCCTCTTTCAAAAATAACTTTTAAAGTGCTGCTTGCAGTTTTTATTGGGGGGATCTACATTATACCACACATGCGCACGCGTGCACACACACACACATACACACACACACACACAGACTTCTATCTATCTCTGGTCCAGAAAGGATAGCTTCATTCTACCCAGGTTCCCCAGCTGGTATGAACCTCTGGCTTCCACATGTGTTTGCACAGGCAGGCATACCCATACATGGAATGCTGCATATATTATACACAAACAACAATAAATGCCAAAAGAACCATCCTAAAAGGTGTTATAGCCTATATAATTTGTTTAAATAGCATCCCTGAAATGACAAAATTATTCAGGTGAAGTAAAGATTAGGAGTTACCAGGGGTTAGGAAGAAGGAAAGGACACAGCTAAAAAAGATATTGCTAAAACTGCTGTGTATTTTGACTGTAGTGGGTACACAACTCTACACAAATTATAAAGTTTACATAACTAAATACAATGCATACATATAAAATTGGTGAAATCTGAAGGCTAATGAATAATGCGTCAATTTTCTACCTGAAATTATGTGAAAAGTTAACAAGCATGATGGTGTGCACTTCTAATTCTAGTAAATAGTAGGAAGAAGCAGAAAGAAAATCACTTTTGGCTACATACTGAATTCAAGACCAGCATGGGTTATAAGAGATACTATTAAAAAACAGTAAAAGTTGGGTGTGTAGCTCAGTGGCTTGCTAGACATGTACAAAGCCATGGATCCAATCCCCAGCATAGTATAAGCCAGGCGTGGAGGCATACACTTATAATCCAGCACTAAGGAGGTGAAGGCAGGAGGATCAGAAGTTTAAGGTCATCTTCAGCTTCACAGTAAAGCACCAGAGCTTCAAGACCAGATTGGGATATATAATACTTGGTCCTATGACTTCCTTGTGGGTCTTGAAAGGGCTAGTAACTCCACAGGAAACCCAAAAAAGTCAACTAATCTGTACCCTCGGGGCTCTCAGAGTCTGAACCACCAACCAAAGAACATATACATAGGCTGGACCTAGGCCTCCCTACTCATATGTAGCAGATATGCAGCTTGGTCTTCATGTGGGTCCTGAACAACTGGAGCAGGGGCTATCCCTAAAGCTGTTGTCTGTATATGGGATATGTTCTTCTAGCTGGGCTGCCTTGTCTACCCTCAGTGGGAAGTGCTTAGCCTCACAGAGACTTAAAGTGCCAGGGTGTGGGGGATACTTGAGGGGGCACTTGCTCAGAGGAGAAGGGGAGGGAGAGGGGAAGGATTGTGGGAGGGGTGACTGGGATGGGGACAGTGAGTGAGATATAAAGTGAAAATAAAATCTGTAATTATCTCAGGGTAAGTTGTAACAAAAACAAGCAAGCTACATGTGAAAATGACCGAAAAAAGACTAGGGAGTGCCCAATCTGATTCAAAGGCTTTAAAACTTTTGCAGTGTCCAAAAGACACAAGTGTCCCATTACTAAATAGCTGATTAATCTTCACAATGTACTTCTAAAAGAAAACCTAAAACTCATCATTTAACTAAGAGACTAGGTTTTCCAAATGAGACTGTACCAACTGTCAGAACAAGATGTTATAAACTGCAGGTTTGATGATTTGTTCCTGTGTTCTCCATTCCCCTGAGTTCCCTGGAGTGGGAAGATACTTAATGATGAAGAGTACATCCCTTAAAAGGGAAGAGAAAAAACCTAAGTACATTCTTCTTGCATATCTGAAAGTCATGGATTCTGTTACATGAAATGAAGGAAGCTGTTCTTCGAACAGTGTCAGAGTCATTCAACCGGAAGTCCAAAAACTGTGATTACAGTGTATTGTGTTTCAGAGGGAGGAGATGGGGATGTGTCTCACACTGCAGTCCAAGCTAGCCTAGGGACTAGGGCACTCTGCAATTGCCTTGGTCTCCACAAGCCACCACACCCACCTTAGTTTGCTTAAATTAAGATGCCCCAATGAAGTGCATGCTGATAGGAGCCTGATATAGCTGTCTTCTTAGAGGTCTGCCAGAGCCTGACATACACAGAGGCAGATGCTCACAGCTAACCATTGAACTTATCATGGGGTTCCCAATGGAGGAGTGAGAGAGAAGACTGAAGGAGCTGAAGGGGTTTGTGGCCCCATGAGGAGAGCAATAATACCAACCAACCAGAGCTTCCAGGGTCTAAACCACCAGCCTGGGAGCACACAGGGAGGGACCCATGGCTCCTGCTGTATATGTAGGGGAGGATGGCCTTGTCGGGCATAGATGGGAGAGGAGATCTTTGGTCTCATGAGGGCTGGACACCCCAGTGTGGGGGAACTTGGGGGTGGGGAGGCGGAAGTGGGTGGGTGGGTGGGGGCACATCCTAATGGAAGCAGGAGGAGGGGGGATAGCATAGGGAGTTCCTGGGCGGAGGGGAAATGGGGAAAGGGGATAACATCTGAAATAAATAAAATATCCAATTTTTAAAAAGAAAAGAAAAAAAAAAAGATGCCCCAACGAAGAGTTCCAAAGACCAGTCAGAGGCACTCAGAGAAGAAATACATATGGACAACTCTCAAAAGGCTTTATTGAATAAAGAATTCTCTAAAACAGGATATATTAAGCCTGCATTGCATGAAATGAAGCTGAAAAAAACAGTAGCTTAACATCAAATGGTAAGCAAATTAATATTTCTTGTATAAAATTGTATGTGGAGCTGTCATGCAAGAACAAAAGTCTGCAGCTTGGCACTTACAATCATCTGTGGAATGTTTTAAAAGGCATTAGAAGAAATGGGTAACTTTTCTTGTATAGGTTTCAGGTTAATTACACAGGAATTGTGTCAATCCCCTTCACCCTCTCCGCTTCTCCAAATAAAATCTTAATTTGAACATGAAAAATGCCAGTCATCCCATGAGATTGCAAAACTCACTGCAGAATGTAAGATCTGAATTAATATGTATTATATAGAACAAAGCCAAGAATGCCTATTATTGCCAAGTTCATGTAGGCACATTTCATAGTTTACCTCTAAGCATATCTTTAAGGTT
Source organism: Grammomys surdaster (assembly GCF_004785775.1). Lineage (NCBI taxonomy): Eukaryota > Metazoa > Chordata > Mammalia > Rodentia > Muridae > Grammomys > Grammomys surdaster. The sequence continues at coordinate 176,413 of NW_021604662.1, read as the reverse complement.
GTAGTGTTCCCAAGTGCTGTTTTCAGTACAATTGATCAGCTAATATGACTCTGCCTTGAAAAAGGAAAATATGTTGTCTCAGCAATAGGATTGCTGCTATAGTATATAAGAGAGAAAGAAAATTCATCATAATTAACAAAACTATTACTTATTATTCAATAAATTGGAGGATGCATTTTAAGAGAAAAGATAATTTACTTTCACACAGTGTTTTCAAGCACAAATCACAATGTTAGGTTATCAGGCTGCTGTTAGCACGGTCACTGCTACTGTTAGATAGCTCTACAACGTTAATTCCAGTTTCTTTGCTTTGCTTTTCTCTCTACCTAAAACCCTCTGAGAAGTCTGTTTATCATTATACTGGGGAAAAAAGGCTGAGTACAAGCCAGAAAGGATACTTCCTGCCTGTCCTCCCCACTTTGACCATGCATGGTAACTGACATGGTTCTGTTCCCTTTAAATATAGACTGAAGAAAGCGCCACCGGAACCACCTGATCACTAGAAGATATGGTGGTGAGAACAGTGGATGAAGAGACATGGGAAGGGCTTTGTAGCTCAACTGTATCACAGTAAGCCTCCTCTTCCTCCTCCTCCTCTTCCTCCTCCTTTCTCATATGATTCTTAACAGCCTTAAACAAGACATAGAACAGCTCAATGACATTCAAGACAAAAGACACCACTGACACCACCAACATGAAGAGGATGAAGATGTTTTTTTCTGTGGGTCGAGAGAGGAAGCAGTCCACCTGATGTGGGCAAGGAGATTGATCACAGATGTAAACGGCACTCAGAGTAAATCCATAAATGTACCACTGGATCAGGAGGAAGGTCACCTCGAAGACAGACTTGAAGAAGATGCTGGCCATGTAGGTAAGCAGAAATCTGCCTCTCATTTTCACCTTGCTACGTTCTTTACTCCCACACTTGAACTCCTTTCCTGCCATTTGCTGCATGTGCCTTTCCACGCTGGCCCCATTAAAATGAGCAACTTCAAGTTCCTCCTCGTGCTTGTTCATACTCTTATTCCGTCGAATCACATAGTACACATGTGCCAGGTATAAGAGTGTAGGCACAGATACGAATATGACCTGCAGGACCCAGAGGCGCACGTGAGAGATTGGGAAGGCTTGGTCATAGCAGACATTTTCACAGCCAGGCTGCTGAGTGTTGCAATGGAACTCAAACTGCTCGTCACTCCAGGCTGACTTGATGGCAGTGCCCAGGAGCAGGATGCGGAAAATGAAAAGGACCTTGATCCATACCTTTCCTCCAGCTGTGGAGTAGGGTTGAACCTTTTCTAGGAGCTGGTGTAAGGCACTCCAATCACTCATGTTGCCTGTTCGTTGTTCTTGCACTTAAAAGGTGGGCACACCAAGCGAGTGCACGCCTTGGAGGATGAAGTGAAATAAGACAGTAAGTTCAGGAGTGACACCTGCCTAAAGTTTAAAAGCCTACTACTGTTTGGTACCTTCGCTACTCTCCCTAATAAAAGGAAAGTGCTAATACCAGGTAAAAGCTTATGTGAATTCATTTTCATAAATGGTAAGTGCTCCTACACCAGAACATATGTGTACCTATAATGAAACAAGTTACATAAATGGAAAAACAGATAAATTTAAAAGTCTCTTTCTCAGTGTAATACAATCGCCAAAAATAATGAGTCAACTGTTTGGCATATTAACAAGTCATACTCATACACTGATTGATGCAACTGCAGAAGTTGGGCCAACATTTCCCAAAGAGACAGTGATATTCATTCATCCATTATTTATTCTGTGTCTACTAGGAGAAATATACTACAATAGGCATGGGCTCTTACAGGTGAGTAAAACAGAATATACTTGTGGAACTTGAAATCAACTGGGAAAAAAACCAGATCATTTCAAATATGGTGTTTTGCTGGTACATGCCAGTAATCTCAAGCCCTTAGAAGGCTGAAGGAGAAGGCTCACTGAGAGTTCTAGGCCAGCCTGGGTTACTTATTTAGTTATCCTGAGCTACAGAGTGAGATCTTGTCTTTAAAAACTACAGCATTTTATTAAATCAAAGATATAGTTGATTTTTAAAAGATAAATCATTTTTCAATTCTGAAAGAAATCAAGAAATCCAGAATAGGACACATCCTACATCTTAATTTCGAAAGTGTGTGTGTGTTATATAATTAAAGGAAGGCTCAGTGAACAAGTAAATACGCAATAATTACACATGTAAGTAAATGCTGAGAAGATAACAACCAGCAGGCACTGACAGAGAATAAGGTAAGAAAACCCCAGCCAGACTGATTAGAGATAGCCACACAAGAAGCAAGAAAATTATTGCTTGATGAGAGAAAGAGCAAACAAATTAAAGGTAAAGAAGTCTCTGTATTCAAAGCATTAATAGGCAGGAAGTGTAAAGGTTGACACAGTGGGCAGTATAAGAGGTGAAGGTCACAGAAGAGCTATGTTAAACACCATTTAGAGAAGCCCTGGGTGCAGAAACAAAGATTACACCGTGAAACTAGGACAAGACTGAGGCATTGGAAGACATTACAAATGATTATCTGAGGCTTCACAGAGTGAGTGGGAGGCCTGACAGGACAGGATTAGAGCAGGGACAAATAGATCAGGAAGAGGATGGGAACTCTGTGCTAATGGATAGCAAGCAAGTTTTGATGGAAACTAAATGTGAAGAGGCTATCAAGAGTGATGAGGACCTGGAGAGATGGCCCAGCAGTTAAGAGGAAATAATTAGGATACACGAAGGGCTTACGATGAAAACATTTTCAGAGGAGCATTGCTACCATCTCCTAGTCTACTGAGTGTGGGTGGAAGCTCCTATGATGCAAAATGTGAGCCAAACAGTTCTGAACACCTGCTAGTCTTCATCCATTTTCCTTCCAAGAGCCTCTATTTTCTTTCTGACAAAGTCATCAAAGCAAAAGCAGAATGAAGGGCTTTCTGCCTCTAATTCAGAGCATAACAAATGTGTCTCACCATGAATGGATCACTGATAATTTTTATAGAACAAACAACTAATATTTTTAATTAAATATTTTCAATGCAGCAAATCATTTATAAAGTAATTTTCATCTGTTGAGTTAAAATCATATTCATCATATTTAATATTTGAATTCGCCTTCTTCAAAAAACATTTTCCCAAACATACTCATTGGAAATAATGAGGTATAATAAAACAGAAAAATAATATTTATTAACACAAACATAGTAAGAGTTTGCCAATTAATAATCAATTTTAAACATCTAAAAACTAATTTGTTTCTTCATTTTAATGGTCAATCCTTACAGTACTTTCTGTGAGAAAAACAATTTAAAATGAACCCTACAAAAAGGGCAAGGTTAACAAAATTTACAATGTGTCAATCACCTGAGAGAGTTTGCAACTCTTATCCAAGGGTAAGAGAACAGAAGCTTCCTCCAAATTAAAATTTTTAGCAAGTTATCAAATTACAAGTCTTCAAAGTACACAGAGTACTTTCTCAGCTAGATAAATAACACATTTTAGATGAACTGTCCTCTGTCGCACAGATTATAAAAGTAGTCCTATTAAGCGAAAGTCACCAAGATCTAGAGTTTATAATTAGTTCCTTCCTCAAGGCTAATTGAGAACAAGTCACTGGCAGTATAAGACTTCCACTTTTATTCTCATTCATTTTTCATGTTCCAAAGAGCTTCATCTCTAGACATTTGAAAGTGCCTTAGAAACTGAGATTTTTTTTTTTGCAAAAACAAATAAGGTGACATAGTAAAGAAAATCCCCAGAACTACTTTAGTGAAGTCTATAAAAAGTGGCTGACAAGTCAAAAAACCAATGCTGGGAATCAAGAGTCACAATATTTTTAGTTAATTTGGGATATAGTTCTTAGCAATCTTCGAGAACTAGATAAAGTTCTTAAGGTTTTCAATTTTTTTTTGTTCTGAAAAAGTTCTTACTAAACATATGAAAATAGACATCTAAGATTCAAAAGGATGGAAATAACTGAGAATGAGTCATCTTTGCTAAGCAAATGGTTCACAGGAAAGTTTAAAACCCTCTTGCAGAACATTATTTTTAAACTGGACAAGATCTTTCTAATTTTAAAATATAAACGTAGGACTTCCAGTTTGAGCTCCAACACATGCGGAGCTTAGACCTCATCATTCCTGTCATCACAGCAAGAGAGACCCTAATGACTTTCAAGTCAGCAAGTCTGCTCCAACCTGCCAGAGAAGCGAGGAAACAAAGCAAGAGAGTCTGCTATCTCTAGATGGATAGAATCATGGAATCACACTTACCTGAGGCAGAAGGCACTAGAGTAAAATATTAGTAATGAAAATAAATCTGCCAAGTCCTAAGAGAGACCAGCTTGTAGAATGAGCGCTCCAAGGAGAAGAGACCCTCCCACTCTCGAAGCTTCGCCTCTGGGAATCTGAAATCTCCTCCCCTTTGTAGGAGAGGAAAAGTAACCATTCTGAAATATCCCCAAGATGTAAGAGCCAATAAGAATCTCTTCCTTGCTGGGCGTGGTGGTGCTTGCCTTTAATGCCAGCATTTGAGACATAGATACAGGTTGAAGCCAGACTGGTCAGGGGAAGTTCCAGAACACCCAGAACTACACAGAGACCCTGTCTCAAAATAAAACAACAGAAACAAAAACAAACAATAAAAAAGTTCTTCAGGGATGAAGAATGTAAATACTTTTGAAGCACAAAAGTATAATTTTCAAATAAACTCATTCTTGTAACCCAGGCCCTCCCATACTTGGAATCTCCTGCCTCAGTCTCCCAAATAGCTAGGATTACAAGTCTACATCATCTGGCCCAGTTCAAATAAGTTCAGAATGTTCGTCAATAACAAAAGCTAACACTCTCAAACAAAATGGATCAGAAGCTTATATATTCTGGAAGAAGGGGAATTAATTAGCCCCAGTCCAAGTTGTTATTCCCATTTCACTTAAGAAAAGGAGAAGAAAGGGGGCCGTTCGGAGTGGACGTAGCGGTTGCCGCCTCTAAAGAGAAGAATTACCACACTTATGGCAGGGGTTCTGCGCTCAGTATTTCAGAGGCCTCCAGGCAGATTACAGACTGTGAAGAAAGGTGCAGAATCTCTCATTGGTTCAGAATGGATACGTCACAAATTTACCAGATCAAGAATTCCAGATAAAGTGTTTCAGCCTAAACCTGAAGATCATGAAAAATATGGTGGGGACCCCCAGAACCCTCATAAACTGCACATTGTTACAAGAATAAAAAGTACAAAGAGGTGTCCATACTGGGAAAAAGATACGATCAAGATGCTTGGCCTACAGAAGGCACACAGCCCTCAGATTCACAAGAACATCCCGTCGGTGAATGCAAAGCTGAAAGTGGTGAAACACTTGATACGCATCCAGCCCCTGAAGCTGCCACAGGGACTTCCCACAGAAGAGACCATGTCCAGCACGTGCCTCAAGAGCACTGGGGAGTTGGTCTTGCAGTGGCATCTGAAGCCTGTGGAGCAGGAAGCAAAGTCCTAATGCCACACAGCTTCAGCTTACAGACACACTTACTGAGGAAACTATTCTTATTAAAGTGAATGTTAATCCAGTAAAAAAAAAAAAAGAAAAAAAAAAGAAAAGGAGAAGAAAGACAGGGTAGTGTTAAAAAAGTTTAGGAAGGATACAGCTGAGGACTTGTGCCCAGTTGAATCCCTAGGTGACAAAACACTTTCCCATTTCACTCTTTCCCACCATTTCACCAGGGTTTTAGTATAGAACAGTGGATCACCACTGAAAAGTGATGCAGGCAAGACAGTCTCTAATAGTCTCAGGGAAAGGAAGGGACCAAAAAGCAGAAAACAAATAAACAATAAACACAAAAGCAGTGGTTCTCAACCTGTGGGCCAAGACCCCTCTGGGGTTGCATATGAGATGTTTACATTACAGTTCACAAGAGTAGCACAATTAGTTATGAAATAGCAATGAAAACAATAATAATTTTATGCTGGGGTGGTCACCACAACATAAGGAACTGTATTAAAGGGTTGCAGCGTTAAAAAAGGTGCAAATCACTGCATTAGATGAAACTGAAGGTAGTAACTTCTAACATTAGAAATGGGCCAGTGAGGTGACGTAGCTTAGCATGTAAGGGTACTTGCTTGCCAACCCCAAGAACCTGAGTTAAATTCCCAGAAGTCACATTGTGGCAGAAAAGAACTAATCTCTGACCTGCATGTGTGCAGCCACACACTTGCATGCATGCACACAAACTGAATGAACGAATGGAAAATGTTGAACGGCTCAGTTCCTGGTTGAGGAACATAAAACCCTTACTAAAGGCCTACTTTTACAGTTAGTATTACCCAATATACCACAACCAGTGTGCACACACACTCAATATAAGGCACACACAAAAGGGCAAGAAAATTATCTAAATAGACAAAGGAAGTATCAAAACCAGATGAAGATATGGCACAGACTTGAGAACTGTCACATAAGGAATTTAAAATACCTAGGAATAAACCAAACAGTATGGTTCTTGCCTATAATCCTAGCACTCAGAGGGTGATGCAGGAGGACCACTAGTTTAAAGCCAACCAAAGCTACATAGTAAGACACTACGTCAAACAAAACCAAAATTATGATTAAGATATTAAGAACTCAAAGTATGCCTTTAATCCCAACACTCAAGGGGGAAAGATATGCAGATGGATCTCTGGCCAGTAAGACCCTATAACTCAAAAAGAGAAAAAAATGTAAGAAAGAAAGGGAGGGGGGAGAAATCAACTTTCCCACACTCCTACAACTATCCAAAAAGCTTAGAACAACAAGAAAAGGCTTGTTGAAAGAGCAGGTTGTGATAAGAAAGCACTGAGCTGCCACCTCCCGCACCTCCCAGCAGAGCTCACAAAGAGAAGAGAAACAGAACATAACTTCCTTAGCCTGATAAAAGGCTCCTCTCCCCGATTTCTTTCTTTGCTTTGTTTCTTTGTTTTCTTTTCTTCCCTTTTTTTTAAAAAGAAGAAGCTTGCTATGTTGCTCAGGTTGGTCTAAAACTCAAAAGATTGGCCTACAGAGTAGAAGGGTCTTGAGTAAACTGGACTACAAGTACTTCCCAACATTCCTGCTTTAAGGATATTTTTGAACACCGTAGCTAACATGTACTGGAAAGGTAATGGTAACTGAAAGCCTTCCTCTAAACAGCAGGAACAAGATAAGACCACCTATTTTAGTCACTTCAACAACATTAACGTTATAGCTACATCAATTAGGCTAGACAAAGCAATAAAGAATGTCTCATGTGGAAATGAAAAAGGCAAAGTATCTATTTCCAAAGGTGGAAATCCTAAAGAATCTTACCCCCTTAAAAAAACACCTCAATCTGCTGGAACTAATAAAGTTTTAAAAAGTGCAGAAAATAAGATCAAAATGCAAAATTCAGTAAGCCTCAAAGTATTAAACATGTACTTACCATATGACCCAAAATTTCTGCTACTAGGTATACTCGGTTCCCAAGTACTGAGAACACAAGTACTTGGATCCTTGTGTATATCAGCACTCATAATAGCCAAAGATGGAAATAATTTTCTATCGGCAGATAAATGGATTGGAATATGCAAGGCATACATCATACATATACAAATGAACACTACAAGAATGAAGTTCTCGTATGTATAACATGGATGAACCCTGAAAACATTATTTAAATGGAAGAAGCCAGACACAAAAGGACAAATATTGTACTATTCCAGCAACACAAACTATCTCTAATAGGTAAACATCACAGAAAAGGAAAAAAAGCCTAGAGTTACTAAGTACTGGGATGGAGTAGGGAAACTTTGTGAGATAGTGGTTACTTAAGTTCCAAGCTTCTATTTAGGCTAATGAAAAAACAAAAACAGATGGTAGTAGTTTTCATATTACTATGAACACATATTACTGAACTGTAAAACTTTCGCCACAGCTAAAAATAAACAGGAATACTGCTCTATACTACAAACAAACAATCTTAAAAGGAAATTAAGAGATCAATTTCAGTTATAAAAGCATGAAAATAAATAAGCAAAGAAATGAATAAAATATTTGGAGATTAAATTTCTATGCAACCCTGATCAAAATTCCAATGGTTTCCCTACCTCCGAGAATGGAAAAGCTGACCCTAAAATTCATATTGTAGAACAAGGTACTTCAATATATAAAAGAGCCTTGAAATGAAAAGACTTGGAGGACTTAGACTTCTTGATTTGCAATTTCATTACACAATTGTAATAATCAAGACAACTGGTATTTGTATGAAGACAGGAACAAAGCCCAGTAGACAAAAATTAATGGTATGTAATTCTCCACAACAATGGCCAAGTGATTTTCAACGAAGTTGCCACTACATATAAATGCAAGAAAGAACTGTCTGTTCAATAAAAGGTGCCAGTTCAACTGGATATGCATATGCAAAGTTATGAAAATAAGATAAAAGCTAGATGTCGTGGCTCATGACTGTAATCCTAACACTTGGGATGCAGAAGCAGGATGATCAGAAGTTCAAGGTCATCCTTAGCCACAAATTGAGTTAGAGACTATTTGAGACACAGTTTAAAAAAAAACAAAAGCAGGGGCTGGGGGCTTTGCTCTATGAGTAAACTGCATGCCATGGAAACATACAGACAGGAGTTTAGATTCTCAACATCCATATAAAAAGCCACGCACAGCTGCACAAATCTGTAACACTAGTGCGTATGAACATGTACAAGGGAAATGGGACATCCCTGAAGTTTACTACCCAGCCCGGACAAGTGATGTGTACCAGGTTCAATAAGATACAATGTCTGAAATAAGGCAGAACCAGGCACAGGGTACATACCTTTAATCTCAGAACTAAGGAGGCAGTGACAGGTAGATAGCTGTAAGTTCTAGGGTAGCCTGATCTACAGAATAAGTTCCAGGAAAGCCAGGGCTACATAGTGCAACCCTGCCTCACAAACAAAAATGGTAGATATTGATAGAAGACACCTGCCTTCCACTGGCACATGCACACAGAAATATAAAAGTACATATGTTACACACACACACACACACACACACACACACACACACACACGGACCAGAGGGATGGCTCAGTATTTAAGGGCACTAGCAGAGCTCTTCCAGAGGTCCAGAATTGGAGTCCCAGGACCCACATGGTAGCTTACAACAATCTGTATCTCTTGTTCCAGAGGATCCAACACCCACTTCAGGCCTCTGTGGGGACTGCATGTATGAAATGCAATGATTAATTAAATGCATTAAATTAATTAATTAATTAGTTAAAAATGAAAAGGTTGAACCTCTGTATCATACTATAGGAAAATCATATGAACATCAACTCAAAATAGATCAGGGGCCCAAGAAATATAATAACCAAAATTATACTAGTATTCTATTAAATATAGATAAGTACATTTAAACTTTCACATCCTTGGATTTCAGTGTCTTTTAAAAGCAAACATATAAAGGACAAGTAAATAATATATCATCAAAATTAAAAGCTTTTGTGCATCAACAACATTAACAAGAATATGAAAGAATGAGAGAAAATACTTGCAAACCACATACCTGATGAGAAACTTGTTCTCAAACTAGCCAATAAAACTCAATTTTAAAATGGGTAAAAGAATTGAATAGACAATTCCCTAAATAAAATATACAAATGGCTGGACAACTGGCTCAGTGGTTAAAAGCATTTGTTGTACAATCATAAGGACTAGAGTTCAGATCACTACAACCATGTACCTAACAGGCATCCCTACAACCAAGTAACAAACAGGCATACAGCACTCCAGCTCTGAGGGAGAGTGAAACAGCAGGTGCTTGGTGACTTCCAGCCTAGCTAGGACACAAACGTCAAGTTCAACAGGGGATCCTGCCTCAAAGAAACAGATGGAAAATGATTAAAGAGGATGCCTAATGCCTTCTTCAGGCTTCCATGTGTCTATAAGCATGAACACCTGCATGTGCACATATATGCATACATTCACACACAAATAAATCAACAGTCTTTTTTAAAGAAAATAAAGCTATACGAATGGACAATAATGGCCAATTGGCCATTTGAAAAAATGTTCCAACATTACCAACCATAGGGACATGTAAATCAAAACAACAATGAGGTACAACTTTACATCCACTGAGATAGCTACAATGTTTCAAAAGGAAAATAAAAATATGGAAAAACTGGAGCCTGAGTACATTGCTGGTGGGAGTATAGAGTGGTGCTGCTGCTATGGAGACCAGTTAAACATAGAATTTCCATATGATAGTCTCTCTATGCTCGTTATGTATCCTACAGAACTGAAAACAGAACTCCAATACTTGCACATGAATGCTCATAGCAGCTCTATTCACAATAGTCAAAAGGTAGAAACAACCAGACATCCATTCACTAAAAATACATAAACCAAATATAATAGATGCAAAGAACACATCAAAATGTCATTCTGGCCTGATAAAGAATGCAGCGTTGATACATGGTACAATGTGGGTGAACCTCAAAAAACTTTATGTTAAGCAAATAAAGCCAAATTCCAAAGTCATATGTCATACAATTTCACATATATCAAATATTCAGAATATAAACTCATAAGCACAGAAAGCAAATCCAACTGCTAAGAGGAGAGTTGAAATGGGGGAGTTTATACTTAACAAACATGGAGCTTTCTTTGGGAGGATACAAGAATACTTTGAAACTTTAAAGTACTGTGAATGTCCTAAGTGTCACTGAAATGTGCATTTGAAATGGTTAATTTATATAAAATGAATTTCAGATTAATGGGTGGGGGCAATACTATGTCTTAACTATCACTTCTACAAAATATCAATTTGTATGGACCTTAGAAAATTAAACTACTTAAGCAACAGTTTCCCTCACATAAAAGAAGGATAATTCTTTCTAACTTAAAGTTAGGAGGTAAAGCAGCTAACACAATACATGAATGAGAGACTTTAAATGGAAGTTATTGTTGTGACTTATTAATGTATTTATCTCTACTTGACTTATACAAGAAAGATATTCAATTGTTTTTTCTTGAAAGAATTTTATTCTTCACATTGCAAGGATGTCCTTCATTTAGTCTGAAGCCTGTGTTCTTTGTTCTCAAGAAGAGTGCATTGTGCTTTGTGCATCTTTGGGAGGAACAACAGCTATTCAACCCACTAATTTGTATGTTTCTGTATGCCTGATTCTCAGAATATTCTACTTCTCACCATGCACAACTTCCCATGTAACCATTTAAAGAATTTACCCAAACTGAAATAAAAGGAAAAGTAATTTTCAGTGAAAATCCCATACCTTATTAATCTTAATTCCTTAGGCTCCAAGAAGCAGATAGAAAACAGATTGTTGGTTCACTGAGACTGTGTACTATTTCTGCCATATTCTCCTAGTTGGGGTTTGCTTAACAATAGAAATAAGCCAATTTCTTTGTAAAAGCCAGATGATAACTACTTTAGGCTTAGTGGGTCTTATAATAAAACTATACAGCTCTTTAAGTGTATCACACAAAGTAGCCACAGAAATAGCACACATAAACTGAACAAGTATGGCTGTGTTCCAACAAAACTTTATTCAAGAAATAGAGTGTAGATCTGATTTGGCCCATGCATGGTAGTCTGCAAACTTTAGATCTACATCTCAGGGGACTTTCTCTTACCCATCCTAATATAGTGGCCTTAAACTTAAAGGAAAGGACCAGTGCCTACAGTCACGTTTGTACTGTGTCATCTGAGTTCTCTGACCCATCATATTATCAGCACAAGGATTCTAGACCTCCAGAGTTTGTAAAAGAGCTTCCTACTACCCCATTCTCATTCGTTAGACTAGCAACAAATGGTGCTGCTTCCTAATTCCATTTTCAGCTTTTTGCAGTTGTCTTAAGGGGCACTTGGAAATATTGTACTTTCCTATGGCTTTATTACTGACAAGAGTTTTTCATAAACAGGCTTAAATAGGGAACTTGGCAGAAAAAAAGAGGTTTCACATTTTCCTTTCAATTGTCATCTTCTACAGGATTCAGATTGACTCCTTAACTACATTTTAAGCTCCATGACAAAATGAAAGGTAACCTTACATGTGTTGGTTTAGCTAGGCTGAATTAACTTTCTCAAAAGAGTTCATTCTTATTGAATTAGAAGAGCACCATCCTAGCTAAGTGGCTGATATTTTGTCAGCAATCCATAGATTTTTTTTTTCTTAAGCATATATGTGTTAAATTTTGTTTGTAATGTCAGGCCTAGAATACATTGCTTTAAAGAAAAAGTTGTGTCAGTGAGATAGCTCAGCAGGTGAAAGTACTTCCCAAGCAAGCCTAGCAACTTTGAGTTCAATTCTTACAGCCTACACAAAGGTGTTGGGAAAGAACTGACTCCCCAGAGTTGGCCGCTGACCTTCACACATGCATGTGACACATGACACCCCCAACATGTGTATCCATGTGTGCATGTGTGAAGAGTACATTTTTAAGTTCTCGATTTTTTCTAAATGAAAATACTTTAATATATAAAATAAATCCTTAAATTAAGAGATACTAAAGTTCAAAAGTACCATAAGATATGAATGATAGCTACTAATCATATGTACTTTGGAGTTAGACATTTTTTTTTGTAGAAATAGATCACACTGAACAACTTTCCACTCACTGTTTTCAACAACTGATAGACTATACTTATTATTTAACTATATCCACTAAATGGGCATTTATTAACTAGCTTTTTCTTGCATTATCAGTGAATATATTTTTCAAGCCTGTGCAGAAAAATAATCCATATTGATTTTTACTACTGAAGTTCTGAAGAAAAGTAGCATTAAGGTGATGGTATAAATTACTTAACCACAGATCTTTGTCAGAGATAAGAAATCATTCCTTTTCCCCCTATGACAAGGTTTCACTGGTCATCCTGGAACTCACTCTGTAGACCAGATTGGCCTCAGAGATCTGTCTGCCTCTGCCTCCTCAATGCTGGGAATTAGAGGCGTTGTACCACTACCACCCAGCTTGAAATCACTCATCTTAAGAAGATGAAGAAAGAATGTTCTTGTCTTAGAACTAATTATATCATCATTTGCATAAAAGGAATTTAAAGCTCACCTTATAAATGCTCAATAAATAATAACATTGATTGAAACGAGGAACTGAAATGAAGCATATAGAAGACAGGCGGTACCAAAAAGCTGGACATGGTCCCAAACAAGGAATCTGAGATGATCCTGGCCATTTGAATGTGGAAAACTGGAAAAGCAGCCTGGGGAACAAACCCTTTACAGAGGGTAAAAAAGATGCTTTAGAAACTGAGTCAGGGCCAGGCATGGTGGTATATGCCTTAGCATATCAAGTTCCAGGAGAATCAAGACTAAATAGCAAGTCCCTATCTAATAAAAAGAAAGGAAAAAATGAATGAAAGAAGGAAGGAAGGGAGGAAGGGAGGGAGGCATGGAAGGAGGGAGGAACAGGCAGATGGAGGAGATAGAAGACAAGATAAAGTAAGCAAGCAAACAAAAAAACTGAGAAAGAATGAGGTAAAGTCTTCAGTGTAGACAGAGCTAGTAAAGCTAATTCTAGTGAGTATTTTTTTTGTTGTTCTATTAACTAAAAAACAATCATAAAACTAAATCTAGATGAGGATGATAAAGATTAAGGCAACCCAGAAGCAAGAAAAGGTCCAAATTCTTCTACTTCCCTAAAGAAGTCAGATCTGCCTGAAAAATAACCTCCATTTCTTTTGTTGAAGTAGAAATACAGGCAGTTTTTCCTTTCAATAGGTTTGTAGATGGATGGGCTTAACAGCCCATTTCTGTAACTCTCATAAAGCAGAGACTGAAGCAGAAAGAATGTCACAAGTTCAAGGCCAGCCTGCACTACATAGTGAGGTCTAATATATTACATTGTCTCAAAAGTAAAGTAAAACAGAACTACAGAGAAGTAAGCTTTACAGTATTTCAGAAAACTAATTACATCAGCAACAGCAACAACTAAAAAAAAAAAAAAAAAAAAAAAAACAGGTCAAGAGCAGAAACTGAGTGAACTAATTGTTCCATATGAGTGCCTCTATAAAACAAGGACAAAAGATATTTTCTTTATTAATGACTCCTATTATCTTTGCTCTAAACCTGAAGTACAGTGGCATCTCATTAATCTCCATAACCTTCAGTAAATTAAATCATTTAAAACAGATTATAATGAAAACTGCAAACTTTTTATAGTTATTTTTACAATATTTATTAAACCCTAAGCTTCTTTGTGATTTTAAGCAATAAAAATTTATATACAAAAAGCAGAAATCTTGATATTTACTTAAATAAAAAGAAAGCAATGATGGAGAAAATAATATAACAAACTTCTATTCTACTGATCTTTGTTTTAATTACAATTTATATATGAAGCTTAAAACTAAAAATTAAAGGAAAGATTTGCTTTATTTAGTGTGGTTTTAAAAAACACATTAGTTAGCCAGGCGTGATGATGCACACCTTTAATGCCAGAACTCAGAGGCAGAGGCTTGTGGTTCTCTGAGTTTGAGGTCAGCCTGCTCTAGAGAACAAGTTCCAGGACAGACAAGGATATACAGAGAAACACAGTCTTGGGAGGGAGGGAGGAAAGGGAGGGAGGGAAGGAGGGAGGGAGGGAGGGAAGGAAGGAAGGAGGGATACAAGTTAGTTTTGTTTTAGTAGAAAGTGCTCCTCAGTTTTAGATGGCAGTTGTTTGCCCAAAGTAAATATATCACTTGAAACTATTAAAAAAAAACTGTTAAATTTGTGATTGGTCACTGGCTTTTTCGGAAATATGGCCTTGATGTAGTTTGATGTTTTAAAAGCCTACAAATTGTTTGGGAGAAAAGCAAAAGAAATCCCTGTATATGCTCCTGTCAGGTGTGATA